>NW_017806164.1:1504206-1504900 GCF_001891065.2 Hippocampus comes
CCCCCCCCACCCCCGCCAGACCCTCCACCGTGAAGATGAAGTCTGACTCAAAACGTCTTGGGGGAGAGCCAAAACATCCTGCAAGGTTTTCTGTCCTGACGCAGATGAGAGAATGATGTGCATGCTATTTTGCTTAGAGTATGCCCGTGCAATCTGGAGACTACTGATTGTACATTTTCATCTCTCCCAAAAAGTCTGTCATCGCCTGGAAGTAACAGGGATTAGCAATTATGTCACTGAAGTGAAAGCTCATTACAAGAGTGCAAATAAGGGAGCATTTGTTGTATATTGTTCAACATTTGAGAATGGATGTCAGAAAATTCATGAAGCTTATTGTCGTGACTGAAATTCCCCTGTAGCGAAAATGAATGTCGGATAATTTTGCCAAACTAAAAACAAGAATGTCATTCACGACCTTGCCAAATTTAAATGAGTAATATATACATATATATATATTTATATATATATATGTGGTGGCTTCAGCCATTCATTATGGCATAGTCTGCTGGTCAGGCAGCATCTCAGTCCGGGACAGAGAGGGCTCTGTCCTCTTATTTATGTATTGCATTCTTTTCCTGCGTACAGTTCTTTTTAAAAATTATTTTGGGCATGCAAATCCTTCATGTTTTTCTATCTTCTTCTATCCAAATTTTGTTAGACAGATAAAGGTTTTCTTATATATATATATATATAT
>NW_017806164.1:1505725-1538246 GCF_001891065.2 Hippocampus comes
CATAACGATCACGGAAACCAATGAGCTGATATACGCTTCAGCATCAGTGATCCTAGAGATGCTTGGCTATAAGAACACCCATGGAAGCCAAGAGACACGTTACCCACCATGGAAAAGACGGTTGGAGGCTAAGATCAAGGCGGCTCGGAAAGATGTGAGTCAATTGATGGAGGCCCAGAGAGGTGTGATGAAAAGGCCGATACCTGAGAGGTACATCCAGATGACCATACCTGAAGCACTCGAAACTGCCAAACAAAGGCTCCAAGCCTTGTCCAGTCGCCTAAAGAGGTACACGAAAGAGAATGAGGCCAGACGAATAAACAGGCTGTTCGCAAGACAACCTGCGAAAGTGTACGCTCAGTGGCAGGGTCCCACAACCCTTGTGAGGATAAAGCGGATCGGAAAATGGATGGATGGATAGTTCTCAGGATTTGCTCATTTTCAGCAATTACCTTCAAACATGAATAATGTACTAATCTCTGAATTCACTCCAGTCTATGAAGTCTTTAAAAAATAAATATAGGGCTAATATGAGCAACATGATTTAACATTTGCCCCCACTGAACTGTACACTGTGATAGTCATGCTGATGTGGAAAAAAACGGGAAAATAGTTTTTTACTATTGACTTCATTCTTACAGAAACATAAGACATGGAAATGTTTGCAATGTACTATGCTGACATTTGCTTCAGGATGTTATGATGACATTTTGGGTAATGCAAGTGTATGTTTGTCCTTGTATGACAGAAAAAAATTAGACACTGTCCACTCAGCTAATATCCTATGAAGAGAAAATGAGGTCCCGCTCCTCAAATTTAAGCAAAAGCTACTTTCGTTAGAAGCGAGCTGACAGCATCCCTGATTGGCCTGTCAACAGCATGACAAAAACACTGCAGGGGACACCAGCAGCCAAGCTAATATGGTTGTGTCAAGTCAGAGAAAATGGGCCGATTTTCATTCGTGTGTGTGTGTGTGTGTGTGTGTGTGTGTGTGTGTGTGTGTGGGTGTGGGTGTGTGTGCACTGCGGAGCTAATGAATATGATAGAACATGTTACAGGTCCATTCTAACGTGTTCCTTCTCCCAGCTAAGCTGTCTTCAGGGACGTTGAGGAGCAATTTTGTTTTAATTGCGGAAGGCAAAACAATGAGTGGCGGCATGCTCCTTTAACTAACAGGATGATGTTTATGACAGGCCAGAAAATATGCAAGTGTGCTATAAACTCATATTCACATGCGATCACACTCTGTTACCTTCATGAATTTTATTTCTTTTGTCCTGCCCGCTCTTTCAAAGAGCCGCAATGCCTCAATAGGATCAATTTACACTCTGTGACTTTGCTGACTTCTTCTATCCTGCCCTTCCTTAATTGAAAAGGTTTTTAATCAACAGCAATGTTTTATGTATTTTTGTAGCATTAAAATCTGACATTCTGCCAGCTGTCTGTCCATTGCTAACACATGCCCCACCATGCTCCTGGATTAGCTTTGGGCAAATACACCTCAAGGTGAGGCGAGTTTTGTGTGTGTGCGTGCGTGTTTTTGTTCATGTGGGTGAGACAGAGGGAGGGAGAGTGTGCTTTGAAATTGGCTATTTCAGACCTTACCTTTCCTTCGTGTCTTTGTCAAGTATTTCTGGAATTTCTTACTTTTGTTTAAAGTATTTAACTGGACTTCATCATCCCAATTTATAACTCACGTCTTCAATTCGTGTGCCTTCTTTTTTAGAGCCACCACTGCAAGGTCCCTATTGTTTTGAAATTGTTACTACTATTCTTTTCCATAATGAATCAAATTTTTGAGGGCCTAAACATGAATAAAAAAAAAAAAATCACCAAACTTTGCATACACATTGGGCCTTGACATTTGAAATTTGTCACTCAAAAAAAGTGGTCTGCCGACCCCCTGCAGAGGTTAAATTGAGCTCTGCAGGTACATTTGACCTGGTACATTTGACCTAAGGCAATATATATATATATATATATATATATATATATATATATATATATATATATATATGATACGTAGTGTCAATAAAAATAATGATCACGGATGATGTGTCGTCAACCTAAATCTTTCCAAAAGTGACAGCTCACTGCTGTAGACAAAGACGTGCCCTGCTTGCTTTTAGGACTTTGATCAGTCGAAAAAGAAAATACATTATTCAGATAGGCGCAGCCTTTGCAGCCGATTGCCTTCAGCCTGGAAAGATGGCAGTCACAGTTCACCGAAAGCCTCGGTTACTGTAATGTGCTGTGCTTCTTTTTATGATGTTAACACGGTCTTTCTCTCTGCACACAAATCCATAAAGTTTCAATTCTTCAAATGCGTCAGGTTATTCAGCAGCACACATGCTGCAAACATGCTGAAAATATACACCCACTTTCAGGGCTGAATGACTCCCTCAGAGTGTTACACGGTTCTGGGTCCCTTTAAAGGATGACATTATAGGATGTGACAGCATAGCGGCGACACAAAAAGCACTCTGAAAGCCACTTGTTTAGTTCTGCTGAGTAAAAATGCAGACTGCAACAATATCTAGAAGTCTCATGTTTGCGTCTGTCTTCTTTCAAGTTATCGCTTGTAAATGCCTCATGCAAACACTGATTTTGTCCTTTCTGTCAATAGAAATTCAAAAGTGCGAAATATCACCGTTTTCACCAGACTCTGACTAGGTGGGCAGACTTCATTACTCTTCTTGAAAACCTAAAATTTTGAGAGAGGTGAGCTGCTCATGGTGGTGATTCAGCTGTTTTCAACTTGGCAGTCAGATTGTAATACAGTCCACCAAACTATGTTTTTGTAATATAAAATAGCTTTAAGGAGTCCAGAATGTTCGACAAAGGGAAGGCAATTCCAAATGAAAATGTTTAACTGGATGGATGTTTGTGTCAGCTATTCCAAACAAATCGACGAATATATAATCAACTCTGACAGGATTGCTGTGAATGGATCATCCACATTCTTTCGAGGCCACTTTGGTTTAAAAGTTAACATTTTTGCCTTCAACCGTTTCATCTTGACAACGCTTCAGTATTTGAGGCTAAAAATTGTGTTCATGAATTCTTAACGGTTTGCTCATTATTAGCTATTGTTTGGCTATCATTATATTTTGCTAATGTTAGCTCTGGATGCTATAGTAATACTCTACATTCTCTACTTTGCTAAACCGGTCCATTTTCTCCTCCCACAGCCAATATCTATCTGCTGCTAAGTCCAAGGAGGAGACCCTCATTCTATTTAATTTTTGTTTTTGCTAGCATCTTTCATTCCAAATGATGCCTTGAATGAGTTTCACAGTGTTGTCCAGCAAGCTAGTTGCAAATGAAAAGTTTTTGACACGAGAAGTGGGCAGAACCTCTTGCAGCAACAACTGAGTGTACAGAATCAAATTGGTCTGTCACCACAATGGCTTTAAATTGTGTTCCATTTCTTAATGCGCAGCTTTGATAGGCTAGAGAGAACCAGTTAATGGGAAAAAGCCAGGCTTGAGAAGCATTTTGAACTTTTTTTTTTTTTTTGGCCCACGCTATCAATACTGGATAGCTGCTGTAGAAATTATTGCACCGCACACCAAGAGGCCAATGATTACTAGCTAACACTGCAAATTCCCACCATGCAGAACCCACTGCTGTGGTGTGTCCAAGGACAGGTTTTCCCTATTTGGCTAGTTTGTGCAAACATAACCTGGCTGTACGAGCGGCAAGCATACTGAGTGAGAGGAATTTTTTTTCCCCTCTGGTTGGCAATATCACTGTGCAAAAAGTTCACCCAGAAATGTCTACAGTATCCACCACCCCTCCACAAATGTAAGTTGAAAATAAATTGGAAGGGGACACGGACATGTGTGCCGTGTATCTCCACAGAGTCAGGAATTGCTTTGAAACGTACGGATTCGTATTAGTCCTTGATACTGAATGCAGAATTCCTTGAAAAGCAACAGATCCTGGCCTACATTGTCAGTGGCAGGGCAGCAAGGACCAACAGCACACAATTGATCTCTTTCATGAGCGCTCATCCTCTCTTTAACTCATGTAACACATAGATAACACTCAATTTGTCATTTTGTCTCATTCTAGCAATTTCTCACAGGCCACCTCTCTTCCTGTCTTCCCAACTGCCAGGATCCAATTACTGTACCTCCATCTTTACCTTTCTAGGGCCTTGGTGTCACTTGAATTCAATTTAAAATCTTCTTACAGTGCTGCACTGGCATGTTAAAAAAGCTGTAATTCATCGCATGTATCTATAAAATGCATGAAGTGTCCTAAATAGTGAATTATTAGCCAAACGTGCCCATTGTCCCCTCTCACTTTCACTCTGTCTTCAGCCCGTCTTTCTCTTTCTCTCTCTCTCTCTCTCTCTCTCTCTCTCTCTCTCTCTCTCTCTCTCTCTCACTGTCAGCTTATGCATAATATGAAAATAACCAAGCAAAACGATCAACTGATTGACTCATAATTCATTTATCGCCATCTTGTAATTCACAGTTAAACAAACACACACACACACACACACACACACACACACACACACACATACACCCCGATAGAGAAGGAAAAAAGAGGTTGTGTTTACGACTAAATAAGTGTCAGCAATAATTTGACTTTCACACTCTGTGATGTGAAGTGCGTGTGTGTGTGTGTGTGTGTGTGTGTGCACGGCACCTTGAAAAAGTTCAAGGTGCCGCAGGGGAACATACCTTCATAGACTGCTTTGAACCCAGCAGAGCCGATTGTGTCGTCAGACTGCAGGTGAAGCCACATCTGATTGGACAAGCTCACAATGATGTCAGGAACACTGGACCCAGTGAGTCTACACAGATACACATCAAAAAAATAAACACAGGACACATTATTTGGAGGGTACTTACAATCCAAGGATAATTAAAGTCGATATATTTATTCTGTGATTGATTGATAAGAACTCACCCGGCCGACACAATTGAAACCTTTCGGGGACAGCGGTTACTACAGTGGACAGCTTATCATGTTATTAGGTTAGAGCAGGTTAGAGCAGGGGTGCCCAACCTTTTCAACTTGGGACCAGTCCGCGGGCTACCGGTCGATCGCGATCATGATACGTGTTGTCACTTTTTGTATTGAGAGTTTGTATTGAGACACTTGTGTGACAGCTAAGAATGTTAAAGTGTTTCTGAATGCATTCACAGCGCAATTAATGTTTTCTGAAGGGAAAATAAACAGAGTGAAAAAAAAAAAACAGAGTGGCTGTTCTTTGACCTTCGACGATACATACAAGAATGCTGCTCTGGTGAGGTGTTTACTCAGCAGCAGAAAAGCACCGTACCTTGCATTGCTGCAGTTTGCTGTTTTGTACCCCGCTGCATCTTTCAGAGAGCTTTTTGCATCTTTGCTAGATGAGATGTGTACAGGATGTGTGAGAAGTATTTCAAGACTGACATCACAAAATATATATTATTAAATATAACATTATATGATTAAATATAAAATATACAACTCATCCGACAAACACATGACATGGTTCTCCCTTTGAATTAACCCTCGAGGATTCGAACACATTTTCACGCCTTCATGCACTACTGGAAGGATTAGTCCAGGATCTTCCGCACCTTGGTCATCATGGCCATTTCGGTCATCCATGTGTCTAAACCTCCAAGGAGAGGAAAGAGGAACTACCGGTAATCTGATAGAGACAGTGCAAGTGACTCCGAAGTTTGCTTGTTATTCTTGGCCAGGAACTGCCAGATGCTCAAGGTATTGTGAGAAGCGATGAGTTGTCCTGCCAGAACTCTCGCCTCTTCTCGTACACTGAACCAGCAAACACTTCAGAATCTTTTTTGTGAATATGCTGGCCCACCCAGAGTGAAGAGGAAAACACGTACCGGTACTTTGTAGTTTGGATTTGAAATATATTAGGTGATACCAATCCTTGGAGTTTTTTTTTTTTGGACACAATTAGAAGCACCGCTCGGTATGATACTTTCCTACACCACAGTGCATCCTATGTGTAATGTGCATGCATGCTGTCAACATTGCCAGCTCCGTTTATTTGATTTCCTTAATTATCCGTCAACAACAATACAATTTCTGGTGTGAGTATTGACAGTATGAATATTACTTACACGTAAAGTACCCGTCTAGTGTCTCCTATCTTCCCGCCGTCGCCCACTGTGAGTGTATCATAGCCGCGTTCCAGGTCAAACTCTTCAAATGACAGCTTTATAACCTGGAGAAAAGCAGAAAAAAAAAAAACAGTTACCCACCGAAAGGTGACAAAAAAATAAATAAATTAAAAGAACAAAACCAAGAGGCAATGAAAATCGAACCATAATACCACCTTGATGACAGAAAGAAAATATAACCTTTTGTTTTTCACGGTGTGAAAATTGTCTTCCATTTAATTAAAATGACCTACAGGATACAATCTAATTGAATTGACGCCAAAACGTGTGTAATCCGACATAATAAAATAGATGAATGAGACAAAGCACTTGCTTTGATTTGGCAACCTGCTTTGTTTTTTTTACATTCATAGTTCCAAAAATGACTTCTGGAGGCTATGTAGACTTCATTGTGCACCCCTCTCCTGTCTGAGCCAGACAAATTGACTGCTAAATGCTTGACTTGCAGGCACGAGGATTCAGTTGCATGCAAACTGCACTGGCTCATCAATCTCCCATGCACTCGAAAATTCTGTTCGACTGGTATTCCATTATTTGCGGCTCGTCAATTATTTATTAGCTGTAAATCACGCAAGTTGAGAGTATGAAAGATGGAACGTTTCTGCTGTGCTCAGGAAACCTCAAAGAGAGCAGAACTGGTCTCAGACCAAGCCTCCGGTTGAATAGCGGTCTCCAGTGAAGCATGGGGTATGCCAGCGTGCATGAAAATGACACAAGCAAATTACATTACACTCAAAAAACTGATATTTGAAATCAAATTCAAATGTTTTGGGCATACAGCCGTAGTAGTTTCCTTGTGATTCTTTTGCTGATAAATGCAGTTCTGTCCATGCTAAGCTGCATGATTCAAACACGTCGACATTCCAAATGACAAAAAAAAGAAAAACAATCGGTTTGTTCGTTTTAAAATTGGCTTCTTAGTTAGATAGATTCAGTCCAATAGAGAAACTGCAACGTGTGGAAAGCATTTTGCCTTACGACACACTGACTGCCATTGCCTTGGGCTATGTTTAGTCAGCCAATAATAATGACGCCATATAAATGTGTATAGCATGCAAAACAACTTTGAGAGTTATTATCTCGTGGTAACCAACAAAACCCAGAGAATGTTAGAAGGACTTTCACGGAAAATTTCATATTCAGTTTCAAGGACTCACTTCTACAATCGCGGCAAAAGCGAGAACTGCGTTTATGTAATTTGCTTGTAATTCATTTCCTTTTGTAAACGACAAACAATCGAAAATTTGCACTGGGGAGTAAGATGAGAATAGCACTAAAGCCTCATCCTGTCGCTCTCATGTTTAACCCAGGCTCTGCCTAATAATGACTGTTAATTAGTATAGAAACGAGGTGGAAGTTGTAGGCTTCTATTTTCAGAAAAAAATGGCATATTTTCGTGTACATACTGTGTGTGTGTGTGTGTGTGTGTGTGTGTGTGCGTGCGTGCGTGCGTGCGTGCGTGCGTGCGTGCGTGCGTGCGTGTGTGTGTGTGTGTGTGCGTGCGTGTGTGCGTGCATGTGTGCCAGTGTGTAATTTTGGAACATGGACAAACGTTGACTTTGTAGAACCCTTATGCGCAGGAGAGGAAAAAAAAAGGGACTTTCAACGGGTATATCAATAAAATGTTGCTTTTATTAAAAATGTATATTTCTTTCTTCAGAAGTATTTCATTTTCAGCCCAGGAGAGTCCTATAAATTCGGCTTTCCTGAGGGTTTTGCAACTATAGTGAAATTTACAGTGGATACAAAATGCACTGCCGCTCAGTCAGAGACAAACAGGATATTGAAACTGAAATTTAATGCAGTGTATTTTATTCATTTATTTTACCCTCTTTTTGTCGAAATGGATTGCTCTTCTTCACAAGAGTTAATTGTTTCACAGGTTCTCGCTAGCTCTGGTTTAGCTACTGGCCAGGGAGCAGGTGGTGACCCTACACAGATGGCGGTCCAATCGCAAGGATTAACAATAGTTACACAATCACTAATTAACATTGCCGACCTGATTTGAATGTCAAGTAGATCTTGTGAGAAAAATGGACCACAAAGACAAAGGTGGACAGAATAAGCCAGTTATTTTTTTTTAGCATATATTAACTGTGAAATACAGCACTGATCAAAACATTGGGTATGCCTCTTGAAATTTAAAATATATATATATATATATATATATATATCATGATATATCCCCTGGTCAAATTTAAAATAATTTAAATTAGATTTTTTTTTTTTGGATTTGCTCAATAGGTATCTTCTGTCTACACAAATATGGGGAAAAATAATATTATCTTATAGTTTTTTTTTTTTTTTTTTTTTTTTACATGATCCAGAATTCAATTGTACACATTTGAGGAAACACAATATTTTGCACCATTCTCAAGGATCTTGGTAACTTCTAGAATTTTTCATTCAGTAAAAGTCACTTAATTGTATCATTTCCAACTAAAACATAAAAATGCAATTCGTCTGCGGTACGAATAAATTTGTGCTGAATAAATCAATATGACACAAAAATGAGATTGCTGTCCAACAACAAAAAATACGTCTCCCAAAATGCGCGAGTTATTTTCAGTGCTTTGTGGGGAAAAATGCTGAGATAAATTTGTCTCATTAGAAAGAAAAACTGAAAATATTTTTTTCTAATTTTTTTGTTATCCGTTACTCAGCAAAGGGGGAAACAGAAGCAACAACGTGGAAAACAACAGCAACAATATGAAGTGAATAACTCTGACAGTTTCAACCAAAAACATTGTAGACATAGTGCTAGATTGTTTGGATACAGCTAATTTTATACCATGCCACTGTAGCTAATGAAATGGTCAGTGAGTTTAAGTCAAAAACCTCACCCAAAAAAAAAAAAAAACACGAAAGAGATTGTTTCAGAGAGCTGCTGCGGGACTCGGTGAATGCAATTTGCACCTAACAGAACGGAGCGGAACAGAAGGCTTTAATGCAACGGCATTAAAATCTAATCAGAGTGATTGACATTCATAATTGATGACCAGTGTCACCAGACAAGCTGGCGTATTCAGCGGATGTCACCCCAGCAGGGACAAAAGATGAAAGACAAGAGAAGGTTTGAGTGACAAACTTGACATTTGGTGTCCTTACAGATGACGTGGCAAGGTCATTATTGAACTGTACAGGAACACAATTATATTCTGAAACACAAGAGCGTTTGTTCGAAATGCTGAAAATGTGCCATCGTGCCTCAGCTGTTGTCCAATGATCTGACAAACGAATCTCACATGCAGGATACATAAAAAAAAAAAAAGCAACAAATTATTATAAAATGAATAATGATGATTGGCGGCTGAAGAAGTAGATCTTTGGTCCCAAAACATTGGGCATTCCTGGTCCATAATGCGTGGGAGGAATTGGTTAACAAGTGGGTCAGTTGTGATGCAGTCGGAAAACAGCCAATTGATTTGATTCTTTTCGTCAAGAATTTATCAGTCAAGTTTCGCAATAATCAAAACTCTAGTAGCTTTGAATGTATGTATTATTTCATGTTTCCCATGCTTCAAAATTCCCAACATCTAGTGAAGAACATAGCCTCAATTTAACCTTCCTGTCATCGAAGGATTATGGGTGAGGGGCTGATGGCGCCAGATGTATCTAATTCAGTAAATGTTGGTCCGTCACATTGGAAAATACAGTCAAAACTCAGAATAGCTAAAAGCTTTGAATTGAGATGATGTGCTAATTAAGGCGCTATTAGGGGATGCAATTATGAGCCGAGTGATTATTATTTACTTCACACTTAGTGGTGGTTTGTGATAAGTCAATGTGAGCAACCGCAGTCCCAGTGGTGTGACCTGATGTGTTGTTTCGAACGCAGTGTTGCAAAAATGATTGCATCTCACTCCCGGGCTTTATTGTCACAGCAGACCAAAGGAAACGCGTTTCCAAATTTACTAAAGAGGGATATTAGGTGCTACAAAAATCAGCAAGTCACAGCTCATAAAACTGCATCCAATCAGCCACTCTCATTGCGCACTCGATAGGGGGAGGCATCAGTGATGGCACTTAGTTCACTTAATGGCATGTAACCCACACATCCACGGAAAAACATCTATAAAAATAGAAAGGTAAATGATGGGGACAAAAGTGTACCAAAGAAACATTCCACACCTAACACACGGGGAATTGTTTCACAAAACTATCGCTTCACACATGCGGAGAAATAGCAAATAGTCCAGAGGTGCCTTGAGGTACAAGTGACCTGACCGATGAGTTTATTTTTTTTTTTTAATAGGGGCCGTTGATTGGCAGTTTATTTCTCTGACTAGACTTTATGGGGGAAAAGTGACTCAACTCACTTCACAAAATCAGCAATTTGGCTGTCAAACTAAACATCAAACAAAGAGAACTACACAGTTCTCACATATGTGTGCTACCCAAGATGCACAGTATATGAACCACATATAGCCGCAATGATTATTCCGTAAAGCAGCTGTTGGACTGCATTGTGGGATTTGTGCATGTGTGTCATTGGCAAATCACGTCGCGTCATTTAAAAAGGATATTTTGGCGTGCTAGCGAAATGGAGAAGGAATTTCCAGCAGTTGTAGTGTGTGTGTGTGTGTGTGTGTGTGTGTGAAAACAAGAGATTTCAAATATAAAAAAAAATATATGATGGTTTTAGATAAAATAATACATTTATGTACGCAGCGCAACACAGCTTTAGTGAATCATTTTGTTGTAAAATCAGACAAGACAAATGTTGCCATTTTCTCTGTGGTCATCGACCTCAATGTCTAAATTAGATCAAATTTGACTTAATGTGTCCTGACTTGTGACGACGGTGAGGTCGTAAATGATCCATGAATAAAAGTGACCAAATGTGTAATCGTAGAATACCACACACACACACACACACACACACACACACACACACACACACACACACACACACACACACACACACACACACACACACACACACACATTGATATGTATTCATTGGGAAAAAGGCAGCAATGATTAGACACCTAATGAGTTACGCCTGTGAGCAGTCAAGCGTGACTCAGACTTAAACAAAATAATTATCTTCTGGATACTGATGAATCCAATGACTGACACGCACACACCAACACTCACGCTCGCACTCACCCCTCTGTGTCCTCTTTTCCTGAAGTCACGTCAGTGTTTAACTATTTCCACTTCTGCGTTTTAAACATATTTTAACAAAAAGTTTCAGCATCATCAACGTTTAAAATATGGACCCCCCCCCCAAAAAAAACAACTAAGTTTTACCATTTTAAGGTGGGTGTTGAAAATGAATTAATGAATAACAACAATGATTCAGCAGATTTCTACGAAATAGAATCATCACTAGTAAATTCTTATGAGAGTTTTTGAAACAATATTTCTTTTAAAAAATTTTAAAATCCTGTCAAATTAGTGCAATTGAAAAACCAAGCAGGCAATAGTACTTTTTAAACATAAAAGGTGTTCACCAAAATCAAGAGGTAACAAAAAGGAACAGACACTTCAATAGTATCATTTGTTTCTATCTTGACAGCGTACTGACGAAATAAGTCAGGTGCAAATGATAGTCAGCAAGGGCAAGGGACAATGAAATTCAGAGGGAAGAAAAGGGAGGTCGACTGAAAGATGATTGTGATTCATCTTAATACATGCTCATTTCCTGTCTTTGAATACAGTACTTTATTATCTCCTCTGGCCCTTTCAGCACTGTCTTTCTCCAACAGATCGCACAAGGTCCAAGGGAATATTTCTTCCTGGCCAACACACTTCACAGCTTTAGTAGATGTGTTTAATCATCAGGAAAAGTAATTTTGATGATACCCGCAGAGGATTTGTTGCAAAATATTGTCATGATAATCAGAACATTATTCACAGTATAGGATTACCTTATTTTGTTATCCAAAAGAAAAAGTCATAACGGCAAGGCGGGAAAAAATGATGACATTTTCCCTGCATCTTGAAAATTACCGTATATCGATCACCACATTAAGATATTCTGGATTGTTGGGGAAACAGAGGAGGAGTTCCCAGCAGGCTTTGCCGCAGTTCAAATATCACGATTGACTGCGCTATCGCATTATTTTGAAAAGACACGGTTTAGTAGTGAACGTGGTGTTGTTTCTAGGCTTGCAGTTAAATTATTGCTACTTTTGATGCTGGCGAATCTGTGTTATGATGTTCGTGCAAATAATAACACTACAGCATGAGAGAACATGTGTTTGCGTCAAATATAGTAAGTATCACTGTGAGAACAGCAAAGACTCCAGAAGTTTAAGGTTCTTTTTATGCTCATTGGGCAGGCAAGTTCCATGATACTTAAAAAATGTTTCGACCCAAGACCCAAATTCAGGCGCACACATAGACAAACAACCAGTCACATTAACATGGGCAATTTAGAGGAATCTGAAGAGAAACCCAATGCGAGCAAGGGGACAATTCCATCACATGAGAACCACTCGTTGATCATATGCTCCCATGTTGAACTTAATGGGTGTAAGTGATTTTAGAATGGGGTGTTGAATGATTTCCAGCTAGTCAATTTAGCGGATCAATACATCGACTTGCCCTTCACTATTGGTGTCTTAATATGAGTTTGTGCTCCCTGCTGAGTCGAATATCCATTAATATGTTTCCGTATTTCAGGAATCAGTCAACTGCAGTTGCTTTACTTTATTGTCGAGGTCTAATCACACTGATTTTTCACAAAACTGGGACAACAAAACACATTTTCATGAAACAAAGGAGAGTCTACTTGTTCTGGCGGCGAGAGCGCGGTGCAGGGTCGCACACCGATTTACATTTAGCTATATTTAGCCAAACTCCATCACAGATTTAGTAGATGGATTGACTTAGTTTGTTTCCATCCATCCATCCATCCATTCATTTTCCAATCCACTTTATCCTCACAAGGGTCACGGGGGGGTGCTGGAGCCTATCCCAGCTGTCTTCAGGCAGCAGGCGGGGGACACCCTGAACCGGTTGCCAGCCAATCGCAGGGCACACAGAGACGAACAACTATCGGCGCTCACACTCACACCTCGGGACAATTTAGAGTGTTCAATCAGCCTGCCATGCATGTTTTTGGAATGTGGGAGGAAACCGGAGTACCCGGAGAAAACCCACGCAAGCCCGGGGAGAACATGCATTTGTAAAAGCAATGTCTATCAACTCCTCCACTCAGCCGTACACACGTGGAAATGCAGCATTTTGCTGCTCGCGTTCCTTTTATGAAGTAGTTGGCCTGAACACTTAGCCTCGTTTGGCTCATCTCGACTCTCAGCCTCTTTCTTTTGAATTTCTTAAATGAGCACGGTGCCATCTCGCTGTCATTTTGCCTTCCCTCTTGCTATTTACCCTATGTTCAGTGGACTAAAGGGGGGAAAGAAGCGGCGATATGCGGATGCTAATGGAGTGGTGCAGAAGACGGAGGGATGGATGGAAGATAAAGGAGGGGGTAATAGAAAATGAGCCAAGTACATTGTAATGGGAACAGGGACGGGAACAAGTTGGAGAGTGGGGACAGGACAGAAGAGATGGGATATGTGATCAGACATGAAGAGAAGATAATAGTGTCAGGGAAACCGGAATGACTTGAGATGTTGTTGCGAAGGTCTATGAATTATTCATGCAGATACAACAATGACTCAACAACAAAGCTGCCTTCACAAAACCGTGGAGGAGTGGTGACCTTGAGCTCAGCAATGCAGAGTCATAAGGAAGGAGGAAAAACACTTCAGCTGGCTCCACACGAGAACATACTGATGTGTGGGTAGTGCAGTCCACTTTTATCGCTGAGAATACTGAATGATCGCCTCCGAGCTGGTTTCAAGAATACCTATTCAAACCTAATTGTTTGCCAATTATTCTTTCTTGTTTCATTATGCCTGCAAAATGTAATTGTTGTAATTGTTTCTCCTGGCGCATGGCGAGGCCACGAAAACTAACTGATGACAATTATTTTAAGTCTAATACATTATCGAATATACCTTTCACAATACAACTACAGTATGGGAGCCCGGCAAACCTTTACCGGTCTGGTTATTGCTCAGCTCTGCTCAATTTTTTTCCTACTCCCCCAATAAGACCACCAAATCTTCCTCCTTCAAGACCAAAACCACTGCCATGACGAGAGTCACCCAGTCTCTCAATAAGCCTTCTGCTAGTGATCTTCACCATTGATGTTGCTGTTGCTTATCATATAATTACAACAATAATCATAATATATGATGGTCTTAATTCACAAAGACAATCCATGTAACAAAATAAATCTCTCACACATACATCTCTTAAAGGTTTTGCCAGAGTAATCCGGCTCATTAGTGGACATATCAAATAAAATGTAAACAATTCCTTAACTGCTTGAAATTCAACGTAACCTAATCACAGTCAGGTCAAAAAAATGTGATCATTTTCTGATGGTGAGCAACACTCATCGATCTTGCAAAAATATGGACTACAGCACTTCATTTTATTCATTGAAAAGTCTTACCAAATCATTTACATAATAAAAGCAATGGTCTATTAGGTCTAATATGTGGCCATTTTTTTTCCACCACGGCTACCTGTAGTCCTACTTTTTCTCACCAGCATCTTAGACCCAACTCCACTGAATAATCTGCTCTGCACCATCATATTCTTTCCTTCTTTCTTTATAACATTCCCATCGCTACCTTGCTATATTGGCAAGTTGCTGAAAAGTGAAATTGAGATGAGTCAGATCTCAGCGAAAAGGACAAATACAAAGGGGTGGTGGGTTGAAGCGGATCAAGGGTTGTTACTGTGCTGCTTTGTTGGTTGCACAACAACAAGCAACTGTCCAATGAAGCACAAACACGTTGCAGCCTGCAGACGTACTTTTTTTTTGTTGTGCCTGACACAGTACGACTCTGCTGGAGTGCACTCCACCAGCCGTGTATGCTGCAGCCACTTGTGATTGGTGCTCGTGTGGCCGGTGTGTGTGTGGGTGTGCATACATGTGTCATCAAAAAGGTAGGATAGTGTAATAGAAAATGTCCTTTTTTTTTTAATTCACAAATGACTTCAGTTTGTCTGATCAAGAACAATAGCGAAAGGTTGATGTATGAAACCAACTGTATGCGTTTCTCCATTGAGACCCTCCCCCTTAAATCCAGTCATACTCTTTTCTCTCTGATCAAATGTCTGTGACTTGTATTTCGGTCATATAGGAAGGTACAAAAAAATCATTTGAAGCCTCCTCTTGGCCAGACATCCATAATGCTGCATGTCTCCATTCAGATTTGACACCTTTTTCAAGTATTTGATATTCTCTCTTTCCGAATGAGCATATTCCGCCCCTCCCACCAGCACCACCACCCCCCACAATACCGAAGCTATGAAATTAATAAATGGCATCTAAGAAAAGTCAGTGAAAATGCTTCTGAATAGAACCGAAAATCCAAGCTGTGTCTTTTGAAACTATCCCCTACATCAGGGGTGTCAAACTCATTTTTGTCGCGGGCCACATTGTAGTTATGGTTTCCCTTGGAGGGCCGCAATGAATTTTGGGAAACCATATAAATGTTTAATCACCTCCGCATATTACATACACAGCGCTCAACAAATTGATGGATAACTAGTTTTAAAACCAGAAGTCAAGAATAATGACTGTTATTGTGGATTACATACGACAATTTGAAATTTTGGTTCAGACTTTAGCAAGCATCATGGAACTTGATATGCTTGATCTGCCTTCGCGGGCCACATAAAATGATGTGACGGGGCAGATCTGGCCCACGGGCCTTGACTTTGACACCTGTGCCCTACATAAAGCTCAACCAGCGGACATGGTTGGTGGATGGTCCCTTTATGAAGACTTTTACTAGCCTGACACTGAACACAAGTGAGGCCACTTGATTGTCGAGACATGTCACTTTAAAACTAATCAAATTAAGTGGCAACACTGAGACGAAACAAATGGCAATGTCTCCCAAGCTGACATTAACTATAGCAACTATCAGCAAGAGGTGATTTTCATACAGGTCAGCCTGCCAGACACCTCACGAGAACGTTATCATCAGTGTAGCTTAAACCAAGGCCTCCTAAAGGCCCTGCTGGTTTATGAGGAGAATAGACCAATGAGGGGACGCTCTTTCTTAGAGGAATTCAGTGATGGCCTCATGAACATGCGAGACTGCCTTTATTCAAATAATGCACTGGGGAGTCGATCTACCGCCAAGTTCTTCAGCGGTGTTTCGTGCAAGAATAAGCCTGGTGGCGCACCTCACAGTCCTGTCAACTCAGAAGGAGATTCTCTTTGACACTCCAATAACACCTCAGGATGTCTTTGGCACAGCTGTCATGTCAATGCAAAAGATGTGTGAGGACAAAGAGGAGGAGGATCAAGCCCTGAAGGTGTGTTCACCAAGAAAGTCATCCATCATCTCCCCTTTCAGCTCAACTCAAAACTTTCCACTGGGTTGTGGTCTATCCACCTCTGAACCGTTGGTATCTACACACTGCTCAAAGGCATCCATCTCCTCGGGCAAATCTTACCCACCTCCTAGTACACGCTGCACCATTAGGCATTCAAAAAAATCAAATTCATTAGTTGTTCATGAAACCAGAATGTTTTCAGTCAACAGCAAAATAACGAAATTGGCTTCCCTGTTCAAACTGGAGGTTCGTGTCTGCCTGCATTTGAGATTAAGCGGTTTAAGAACTGTAAACACGAGCGGGATAAAAACTCACCTTTGCAGAATCCAGCGCAGTGATTACCCAGACACAGTGAGCATTGTTCTCATACTGCACAGGGTAGTTAGGAGATGTTATGATCCCTCTGGGCCCCCGTAAGTTGCTACCACACGTACGGGCTACAGGCAAAAGACAGTAAACAGACAGTCACTGAAAAGAAAATTCAGAATGTAATCCACAGAGGCGGCATGCTAGAAATTGGAAATGTTCTCATAAAGTTACTTGCTTTCAGTGCGGCCACTGAATATGAACATTTTGAATTGTAACAATTAAGAATAGTGTACGCATAAACTGAGATTGGTCAATCATAGCAAATGATCAAATCATGTACTAATTTTACCAGATGTCAAATACTATTCAGAGGTGGAACAAAGACATGGATAATAATATTATCAGAAATAGTAGCAATAATGATAATAACAATCACTGAAATTGACAACATGCCAAAGATAAACGACAGGATCAACATTTGTTTTGACAGCGTGCAATCAAGAAAACAAACATTGCACTCTTATAGCTGAATAAAACAATGTCCATTCACAGCACTCATTTTGTTAATGTGAATTGAATATTCGACCAAACAAGACTATTTACAGTTGCTGTCATTTGAGCCAGTTTTTGCCTTAGTGTGCCCAAATGGTCACAATACAGGTTCAGGCAGTTGCATTTAAAAAGGAAAAAAATAATCTTTTTAATAGACAGCTTAAGAGACATTCATCAGTGAAAAAAAAAAGTGAAAGAAAAAAAAAAGGTAAGAGGAAGTGACTGATGTAGGAAGGGCAAAAAGGTTAGAAAGAGACAGAAAAAAGACTGAAAGAGAGGAAGACTTGAGGATGACTGCTCTGCCTGTTAATTAGAAAAAGAGAGCTGAAACACACTGTGGTGTATGCACACACACACACACACACACACACACACACACACACACGCGTTAATGGCTATTCATTCCCACAGATCAGCTTCTAATTAACAGTTAGGTCTCAGAGGAGAATAGGGAAAGCTCATGGGCTTGAGTCCCTGGAGAGCGCCAACACCAGACCAGACACACTCAGTGGAGCAGTTACAGTACTTATTATTTTTTTTTTTTTTTGTGCTTGTGTCTGCTCATCAGCGCACACAAAACATCCTGACTTGAAAGTTCGAGAGACAATCCATCCCAGTTGACAAAACAAGCCAATTAATCACAGAATGTGTTCATGCGCTGATTGGTTCAAGAAGAGCGGATAGGGTGGGTCTCAGTGTCAATACAAACTTTGCGGAGGGAGGCCGCAGTCCAATTCCCATTTGCAACTTATGTCATTCATGCCGGTGTCAGGAAAATGAACACTGCGATGAGCACATGCAGTGTACCATCGAATGAGATACAAAACTAGACCTGGATTACAAATGTGGCCCAATAAAAAAAACAATATAACAATGTTGGTGGGAATTTGGCCAAGACAGCTGGTGTAACATAAATTAAAAGTTTAGAATGGTGCTTTTGAAGCGAGAAAAAAAAAAAAACATTCTGTATCCATCTATCTGCCCACAACTCATTCGCCTTCCAGCTCTTTGTCTCCTCCTTGACAAGAGTGGCCGGTATCATGAGGATGGGCGAGTCTCTGCAGCCACATACTGACTTCTAGACACAAACCAGACCCACAAACACAGACAGTGTAATACAATGTGACAGGAATCTTACAGTATGTGTCTGAGCTCAGGGACGGCCTGTCCGTCAAATGTACCCGCACACACACACACACACACACACACACACATGCACACACACACATGCACACACACACACACACACACACACACACACACACACACACACACACACACACACACACACACACACACACACAACACACACACACACACACACACACACACACACACACCTTGAGGCAAAGACTGCTGCAGAGGTGTGTGACACCATCCTTTGGACACATGCTGTCAATGTAGGCGTGTGTATCTTTGTGTTTGTGTGTGTGTGTGTGTGTGCGTGTAATTTGGTTTGTGTATGCCAGCTGTCTGCCTTTCCAATGTGGAGCAATAAAGGCAACAGGGTATTGTCAGTCAGTGCATGGGCAGTGAGAGCCCCTGCATCATTGCTTTGGCACTCACACAGCAACCAGTGGTGCAATCATCAACACAACACCAAATGTAAATGACATCATGTCTCTATGACACTGGCAGAGAATAATACGGCAATGTCAGTCTCAAAAAATAAAAAAATAAAATCATGTGTTTCTTCCAAATCCACTCCTTGTGTTAACACCTACGATGACTTTTCGTAAGGAAAGAGGTTTTAATAAAACAATAAAATGTACACTAGCTAAAACGTGATATACACTCACTGTTTGATTTCGTACATCTGCACATTGTAATTAATTTTATCAGAAAAGCTCTATCAAAAATGTAATTATATACATATGGTAGAAAGAAATGATCTGCTTTTAGTTATGCTGCCACAGGTAAAAAAAAAAAAAAAAAAAGGGTCCTGGTTTTTTTGTGGTTGTAGGTTGGAGTAGTGAACCGCCCTCATCGGGTGAGTATTTCTAAATATTGGACACCACTCGGTGGGATGAAGTTATAAAAGACACTGCAGATTGCAGCCACAGTCGTAAACAGCCTGGTTATCATTCTGTGAAAACCAAAAATGAACTGAAGCTGTCTGATAAGTGCACTTACACTCTACAAGAGTCATTCTTCGTAATATTTGTAGTTGCCAAGACAAATGGACAGCCGATATTCCATTTATTTGGTTTTATTACTCACTTCCTAGATCTTATTTCATTCTTTCAGTCAGTTTGCTTTTCGAACAAATTTCCCCATGGAGACCATCAATAAATTGATTCATCTTGGGGAAAATAAATGTCCTGATTTGTATCATCCAAACTGGCTGTGGAAAACATATTCAATCGTGTGACTGTGACGACACACACATCCAGTACAGTAAATGATGACGTCAATGAAGGTGTTATGGAGGTGACAGTTGCGAAATCTTACTTCTGCAGATGGGCCGATGGTCACTCCAAGCAGCCAGTGTGTCCGTCACTCTCTGACAAGTGATACTTTTGGATCCTTGAAGAACGTAGCTGTCGTCGCAACTGAACTGGACGCTGGAGCCGACTCTATTTTGGGAGACAAAACAGAAGCAGTGTCAAACACTGTCATGCTATCTTGTTGTACTTGCAAGCGGTGACGTGATGTATGTGCTGTGCGTTTGGTGATTTTTCTGTTAGTTCCAATTATTCTTTTTATAATAAATAAATCAATCATTTTTTGGGAGTATATATTCATTTGTTGTTTTAATTCTAAACTGGTGTGCTCTTGCCTGCTTTCCTTTTGCTGTCTCTTGTCTTCTCGGTTCTTATTTTAAGAGCCTGATACTTTTACCTCTTGTCTCTTGTCATTTTCTCAACTCACTAATGTTTTCGACATCCTGCTGTCTAACATGTGAGCGGGACGTTCAGCCATGTCAGCTCGAGTCCACATGACGTCTTGCCTGTAAAGCTCAATGTCTCTTCCCCGCTGAAAGGCGAGCGTTTAACCTCCTGGCCGAGCTTCTACACTAGCTCCTGGTTGTTCAGGGGCTCCACCCTGTTGTTACACACGCTTGTTGTGTACACATCTCTCTGTGAGCATGCAGAGTATACAAATTACATACAAGTACCGGCTGTGAAATTTGCTGCAACAAAAGACAAAGCTGTAGTAAATGCATTGTCGGTGAATGAAAACTGATTACAGTGTTTTTTTTTTTTCAAAATGTCTTCCCGACTCTCAGGTAATCCTCCAATTGTTTTTGATGCTGGTGCAATTTTTGAGCTCTTAAGTAGCTACTCTTATGAACACACAAATCATAACGTGGTCCAACAACTGTATGAACTAAGCTGTGTATTTTCAGTTACCAAACAGATTTTTTTTTCCTTTGCCTTGCCCCCGCCCCCTACGCAACCACACAAAAAATGTTTTTCTCCTGCGCTATATTCTCTCAGTTTCAGCTCCTCGGTGCTTAACAAGGGGAGAGAAGGACAAAAGCACGGCAAAGCAATATGTCCGCGCAGCCCTGACGTGAATGCAAACTTAAACTACATGCACACACGCTGGTAATGACCGTTCACAAGCGCAGAGATTCCAATAATAGTCTTAATACATTTGTTCAGCCATAGCAAATGTGCACGTGTGAATGCTCGACTGGATTTGTTTCGGAGCTGCGTCGGACCAAACGTTGCCGTGTGAACGGGGCTATAGTAACTAATGGCAATGAAGAACAGCAGGCGCGGGAGAATAAAGGATGATCATCATTTAAATGTTTTTCAGGCCAAAAAAAAAAAAAAATCCTTCCTTGAGTGTCTTGTAATTACAAGACAAGACTATTAGCTCCAGATGCCATGCTCGGAGGATAATTGCATCATACAAGAAGATCATGAATTGTCTCCTTTGCTGTTAGCTGACACACCATCGAGAGAGTGAGTCATCAAATGACTTTGTTTTTTTTTAGCCTTTCATGTTGCTCCAATCACCTTGTTCTGACACATTATTCCCTCTTGAGACAAAAAAAAAAAAATAGGAAGGGAGGCGGAAGGCAGCGAGGTAATGGCAGCATGTACGTGATGCACATCAGCCACCTTGGCTGTCTTATACCCTAAAAAAAAAGACTAAATCTATCGGGTTATTTTCATCACAGTGGCATAGTTTGTTATCATTTATAACTACTTGGAAATTCTACTTGGAACGACTTTACTTTGAAAATCTAACCCTACTTCGAAGCCCTATCCCTACTTTGGAACACTAATTTGAAAGCAATACCCTACTTTGAAACTCGAATCCTACATTGAAGGTCTACTTTGAAGTCCTAATTTGAAATCATACCCTGTTTTGTGAATCCTAGCCCTATTCTGAAACCTTAGTTCAAAACAAAAACCATACTTTGAAATTCTCACCGTACTTCGAAACCTGAGGTCACACATTCTCAAAGCAAAGAAAAAAAATCAGCAAAAATCTGCCTTTTTTGTCATTTTTTGTTTTGTGTTTGAATGTTATCTTTGTCTTATATTAATGTCATGTATGTATTAATTTGTGTAAAAAAAAAAAAAAAAGGAAAAATCGGCAAATGAAGTTAAAAGCGCTAATATCTGCAGATTAATCGATCGATCCTTAAAATAAACATTAATAAAGGTAATTGTAGCAAATTTGTTCTTTCAGAAGTGGCATCCCCTTGTGTGAAGGACAAATAGCTCTCAGTTTCAAAAAGGTTGGTGATCACTGCTATTTATAATCATACAGTATCTCTGGTTATGTTGGCTTGGCATACAAAATAACTTCCTGTAACACACCTTCGAGGATCATTTATCGCATTATGTATTTTGAACAGAAAATGCTCCCTGAGGATGATTGGAATAAAATGAAACGTGGACTCACTGGAAGGCGGATCCCATCCTCTTGCCATTCTCTGGGACTCCAGGATCTGGACACACATCTCCAGCCAGGCCACTTTGACTCACTGAGAAACAAAAATAGGAAGACTCCTATGTTAGACACCTTTTTAATTTCAGTTGTTTCGATGCATTGTATTCATTACTATTAACAAGAATGGAATGTAAACATGTTTGTGTGAAATGAAAACGTTTTTGGAATATTATTCTCGAACTAATGGCAGTTAACTGTCTGTAATCATTAAAAATGGTGACAAATAATCCCAACTAATATTTTCCAACTGTGTAAATCATGGTACTCCACCCTAAAAAACTTTTTTTATGTTGTATAATTGTCTCTGTCCAAATTGTAATAATAAATGATCGCAAGGACCTCTCGATTGTGATGCACGTGCGGTAGCTCCCACTTCACTGTGCTGCCTAGAAATGAACAAATCAACATGGAAAGCTATGAAACATTGAGAAAAAAAGCCAACATGACTTAGCAGTCAAAAGGCATGTCTTCATCTGCCAGAAGTCACGGTGAACATGCTGTGTTGGAAAGTATCTTAGTACATTCACGCGTATTTGAAATTCAAAATAAACCCCATCTTGTCGACCACAAAAGGAGGAGAAGAGTTTAGGTCCCCGGATAAAAGCAGAAGCTAAAGTAACCGTTATTGAATGTGACAGCATGAACAAATGTTTTTTCTTTTCTTTCTTTTTTTTAAGAGACATTTGACAAATCTTTGAAGGAAAACCACAGCTATTTCGAACACATCCGTAACGGCCCCAAATATTCATGCGACGGTGAGTCTGCAGGCACAATACCAATACCCTTAAAATGAATCCAGCCTTCCTCCTGTTCCAAGATTGACAAACGAGCTACTCCGAGGAGGTGAAGATCTGAGTGACGTGTTTTACTTTAGTGTATATTTGATAACATGACTACGAAACCAAGTGAAAAATAAATTACTGATCATCAAATAATTAATTATGTTTTGTTTAAATCATTCAATATGTGATGAGTTGGTGGAGAATTACTGGACACATAGTTTTTTCTGGGCAATGATGAATGAGCAAATGTTGTGGATGCGATAACCAACATAAATGATGTTTTGACAGTCTTCTTAAAGAAGGAGTTGAAAATTTTGAGTATGACCTGACACTCATAGCCCACATGGAGAAAATGACTTACCAATTATTTATTTATTTGTGTGTGTGTGTGTGTGTGTGTGTGTGTGTGTGTGTGTGTGTGTGTGTGTGTGTGTGTGTGTGTGTGTGTGTGTGTGTGTGTGTGTGTGTGTGTGTGCGTGCCTTCGCTGGTCCCACTTTGTATCTCTATTGTGATTTGTAATAAACCACGGTGCCCGTGGAAAAACAACCAATCAGAGGCACAAAGTGTGAATGACGAGGTGTCAGTCATTCTCGTGACTTCACGGGCACACTCTCAAAAGGAGCTCCACCTAAACACCACCTTTAAGTGACTTGGCAAGGCAGCATGATTTGCTTCATGCAATTTGCAAGTGGTCCAAAAATGACCATGACGTCAATGGAAGAACAAGAACGGCTATAATAACACGGCAGCGGTAATAATAGCAACGACAAAGGTAATGATGGAATGGAGGGGATGTTTTGTCTTTCCGTTTTCTTCTTAAACTGCCTTTCCTCGCTCCAACTTTAGCTGAAATGTAAACAGGGATACAGAAGTTTCAGGCGTCAAAGATGAATGGATGATTTTCTGGATTTGCGCGCTGTGGGTTGTGAGTGAATCGACAATTTGTATGCATGTTTGTGTGGGATATGATGCAAACAGAACAAGCTGTCTTGCAGCTCCCACCGCGGTTTTGATGTTCTTTCCAAAAACACACATCACACAAGCAAACACACGCATGCCGAAAACACACACACTCAGCCGCGTTCCTCTCATCCCTTTCATCCTCACTCATGTTCAAATGACATTCATTGGCATCTTTTACAAAGGCTCATTTGCCAAATATGGCTCATTCAAACAACATGAGATTGTAATAGAGAAAAAGCTGGGCCGGTGTCAAAAATTCTCGAATGGACTTAATCCCGCATTTGCACTTAAAAGACCATTTGCCATCGAAATGCAAGATTATGATGAGAAATGGCGTTTCCATATCTTCAAAGTGTCTTCACCAGACCTTTCATCTTGACAACTCAACTCTTCAGGAAATAATAGAAAGTGATTAATTTTCTCTTTGGTGTTCTTTTATGTGGGCAGCAACCTCACACCAGAATGTTTAAATCAACAAATTGCGCTCACCCTTCCATTTAACTTTGGACTAATTTACCTCGGATTCCGACTAACTGTTTAGTGAGCATGAGGAAGTGGGTGCAGTGACTCAATGAATATTGGGAAACATTGATCAGAAGAATCAGAAAGAGAGAGACATCATTGTTTTACTAAGAGGCAATGCTCTCATAGGTCTGACTTAATCCCACGCACACACAACATGATTCTATTAACATGCACTAATGGTCCTGAAGACCTGGACTCATCCCCACTCAAATTTCGAATTTCAGAATTCGAAATTTGGGACTCTCCAAATGCATAATGGGACTCATACTTTTCTGATCAGCAAGTCCATGGGACTCGCAAGGCTCAAACTGTAAAATTATCACTGGGTGGTAAGCCCCTGAGCAGTTTTAAGGGCTTGAGGCCACCGGGCTCAAGGGTATGCTGAGGGTACCAAGTAACCTTTGCAGCAACTAGTCTAACTTACTGAATTTTTGTTAGCACCCTATGACTCTCTGGTAGCTAACTCAAGGACCAAAATCAAGTCTTTGGAAATGGAATCGCTAATATAAAGGACACCAATACTAGTTGTCTAATATTCATTTCGGCCATCTGGTAGTTTAAGACGATGACATCATAGAAGTAGTCGTTCACTGTCGCACTGAAACAAGTGTGTCTGACCAATAAAGAGCATTCCAATGAGGTGTTACACAAAACTCTAAACATGAATGCACATAATTTTACAGTGTATTACACGCCACATATTTTGGGAAGCTTGGGTAATGGAAATGACATGAAAGTTCAACTCAGCATTATCTCGAGAACACTTTAACACCGACCACAGCTCTAACAAAGTGTCATAAAGAAAACATTAAAAAAAAAAAAATCCAACAATCAAATAAGGACAAAACAAAATATTGTTGCTATCCAAGATATACAAGAGGTCTTTTTACATTGTGATTTAGCATTCATGTTGTGTTGATGCTGTTAGTAGGTGAGAGAAAGGACGAAGATTGAAGTCCCCAAAACCCAGTATGAGGGATGATACATGTCAAGAGCGAGGTTGACATCTTGCGATCACGGTGTGCATGATGTCACTGTCATTCTCACGTCTGCTAAAAGTTGACTTTTGGTGCAAACAAACAACTACAGTTGTCTTAACAGCCGATAGTTCATCTGTTGCCAAGTAACACACAAACAGAATGATCGATTCAATTCTCTTGTCCAATTTTGCTCTGTCTCTCTCACTTCACTTTACTTCATTTTAAGCGGCAGTTCTCTTCCCTTTCCAGATCTCCTCTGGGATGCATTCGTTGCTGAATGGGTGTCGGCTGGCTTCACGTTGGACTCCTCACAGTCCAAGACCCGGCGCCGGCCTTCCTGTGTGGAGTTTGCATGTTCTCCCCGTGCCTGCGTGGGTTTTCTCCGGGTATTCCGGTTTCCTCCCACATTCCAAAAACAAGCATGGCAGGCTGATTGAACACTCCAAATTGTCCCTAGGTGTGAGTGTGAGCACGGATGGTCGTTCGACTCTGTGTGCCCTGCGACTGGCTGGCAACCGGTTCAGGGTGTCCCCCGCCTACTGCCCGAAGACAGCTGGGATAGGCTCCACCACCCCCCGTGACAATTGTGAAGATAAAGTGGATCGGAAAATGGATGGATGGATGTAAAATAAATTATAAAATAAGAAAGTAATGGAGCTATTGTTACTCCGTCAGCCAGCCCCAGGGCAGCTGTGGTTTACCGCCACTTGAGCTGATTGTGTGAGCGCTTGAACAATATATCCATTTTGAATCGTCTTTCACTCTCCAGAAAGGTCCTACATAAATCAGAAGCATTATTATTATTATTTTTTTTTTTTTATTAAGACTGTAAACACTCCAAAGCGGGTTAATATGATGCACAAGGAACATGAAACAATAACCCTCCCCAAAAATAAAAGTGATAAAGAACAAATTAGGGAGAAAATTAGTGGAACTGTTGCAAAAGGCTGCCAAGTCACAGGAGCCTCTTTCATTGTCGTCTGATTAGGTCTGATGAAAAGTCCTAGAAATAACATGTAGTGATTTAACCTGGCTACCCTGCTCATCTAATGTGGGATGGCACTCCAGAGATGGCTCGTGACGATCAATCAGGAAGAGCGTTGGAACACTGACACGGACGGGTGCTCTGCGGACGCAACAGATGTGGTGGGCCAGAGGTTTTGTGGGATGCCATTGAGTATTTATTGTCAGCGCAGAATAATTAGTCTGCTGAGTGTTAGTAACCGTAGTAATGTATATTTATGACACTTGTAGCTTCTTCATTGTATTCTGGGATCTTTCTTAGAACATTAAGTCAGCCCAACGGGGCTCGGGCTATTTTCAAACCACAATGATTGATGCTGAGGCTCATCCTTTGAATCGTATCATTTGTTGTCTTATGTCTTGAGATCAGTACAAATTCTCATTTAGCGATTGTCTGACTAAACTGTGCACTGTTCAAGTCAGTTGTGCATCACGGTTGGTTATGCCTTTCCTCTATTACTGTACCTCTTGTTCATTCATTGTGTGCACTGCAATGGCGGAAAATTGTATATCTTCAGGCCCCAGTAGCTTGGGGGGAAAAAAAAAGCTATAAACCTGTATGGCACTGTTAACCTCCGCCAAGACAAACTCTCCGATTTACCTCGAAAGATGGATGAAAGAAAACGTCGCAATGTTAACACTGATCCTGGATTAGCACTTTTGTCAAAAATCTTCATCGTCGCGCCCTGACCTCTTCACAACATTTCATCTGTATCAGCAGAGTAGTTTTGGCACAATCCTGACAAACGTTCAATGACAATGAGATATGTGTTACCTCCTTATAGGAGGTAACAATGATCGCAATAGACGAGCAAAGGAGAGAGTGAGGCGCGTGTGTGAAATGGTCTGAAATTGTTGCCGTTAAGAGCTCTTGAGCTGCACTTCAGGTTGCGACCAGATGAGAAGAGTCAGATCTTATGTGCACATTGTAGATTCTCTGGGTGCTTTTCATCCCGTTTTCCACCTCTTGTCTCTTTTTGATTGTATCATGCGCACGGATCAGTCAAGCTTCAGACTAATGTCAGTTGTCTGACATATGTTCATGGAACACACAAGCCACTTAGTCACCACATAAAAAAACAGATTCACACTGAAAGCAATATGCAATAAAGTAAACTAGATGGAAGAAAATACCTGGTTATTACCCCTACAGGAAATGAAAACTCAAGAAAAATATGGCCATGGTGGGCTCTCATTTACTGTCGTAACAGCTTCCACTCTTCTTGGAAGACTTTTTACACAAGTTTGGAATATGTCTGTCTGATTGTTTTATTAATTGTATTTAATTCCCTTCTTCCAAAAGTCCATCTGTGAGGTGAGAGGTCACAGATTCCCTACATTGTTCGGTGGGGTTGAGATTAGGGATCTCAAGGTCTGCAACAATAAAGCCATTAAAAAGCATGCCTTGATGGACTCTTTATGGAACGGAAGAGGCTCTTTATCCAAACTGCCCCTGCAAAATTATAAGCACAAAATGGTACAAAACATCTTGGAAAAGCGATGGATAATTGGCCATATTTATCGCACACTCTCTGCAGTAGAGAGGTGTTTAGTTTCTATCTAGACTGGTGACTCATAAATTTGGCTTGAAAGCGCATCATCTCCTTAAATCGCTGTAGTCACTCTCATAGGTAATGTCATCAATAATGAGCCCTGGAGTCATGTATTAACGCAACATTTTTCCCAAAATGTTTTCAACTTACTCTCATGCTCATATCCGACCATCCTCTATTGTGGGCGAAAGGCTGTTCGGGTCAGTTTGTCGGGTGATGAGTCATATGCACTCCATTCTACTGATGGCTAAAATTCACCAACATCATTCTATGCATCGATATAGTAATTATAAATTGCTGCAAACTTTGCTATACTGCTAAAATGTCACCGCACAGGAGTCATGCATTGTTCCCCAAAAATATTTGGCCTCTGTTTTGTAACGCTTTTATGGTGATCGTTTTCCCGTTGACCTCCGTGCACTATGTTTGAGTCACATCTAAGACCCCTTGACCCAGTGTGTGAGGCATTATTTATCCAGCTTTAGTCTCCATTACAACAGTGCTGCTATTTATTTTAATGAGCAGTGGTGCCGCAGTGAGCAATGTAATTTCTCAAAGCTTAAAGCATCCCTGGACAACACGTTGAATCATTAGCGCGCTCATTCTGTGGCGCCACATTATTACAGATAGCAAGCATGTTTTCTGCTGTGCATTTGTAATTTAGTCCAATGGTTACTTTGGGGGGTGTTTTAAAACACATGCAGGACACAGTGGAGATGGCTGTAGTTTTACTTAAATATCACGCAGAAATCCTCACAGAGCAATGTTCCGTGAGCTATGGAGCAATGCGTTTCTCAAGTCAGAAGGTTAACTGACTTTTCGCAGCTGTGCTGAGCTCGGCTGGTTTTAAACATTAGTATCATGTATATTTAAGAGACATCCGCAGCCACTTTACTCCAAGTCTCTTATACATCGCACCATGATAAATGTAGTCGATAGCCGAAGGGGAAACATGTAAAGAGAGTCATGACACAAGAGTGCGTGTGTGTAATCTGAACTCTTCACCAGGCATCAAAAGACTGATAAAAAAAAAAAAAAAAAAAAAAAGCACACACGCACATCCACTCGTAAGCACACACGCAAATGATAATTGCAGCAGCACATGCTTGACTGAGCATGTAAATAGGCCGATTTATTGACGAGAGTTTTATGATGAGGGCGAAAGCTAAGGATCACTTGTGGTAGGCGCTCGGCCTTCCTTGGAAAAGAAAAAAAAAGGATACAGTACATCACATGACCTGAATCCTGTTTCAACGTGTCCCTTAGCAGCAAGCCAATTCCATAGGATGGTGATTTAGAATTAAAATAACCAAAATAAGTCTAAATTACTGCCTTGCAATCATGAGAATGTTTACATTTGTCATCTTTTCACGTACACTTGTGGTGCCCTCCCTAAGTTAGGTATTAATTTTTTGAGAAAATCGCTCAGTGGATATGTTTGATTTGTCTTACAAAAAACTAAAATGTGATACCAGCGCTGTCGGGTGACACAACAAGCAACAGTTTGTTAGCTAGAGGACAGGCTTCATTGTGTTTATTGCCCCGTTCATTGAACTTTGCTGTTGAACTAAACACAAAATGGGGAACTGCACATTGTTGATTTAAAACAACCACAAAGCTTTGCCCCACGGCGGTCCGTTTAGCCTATTGCTAAGAAACAATGCAAAATGCCATAGACAGGCAAATGAATGTCATGTAGTATTGGAACACTTCAAGAAACAAAGGGTGGGGCAACATATGTAGACAGACAACATTACAAAACTTTATTTTATGATGTGCAAAAATGGCCATTATTGCAGTTTGCCGAGGCAGCTGTGAAACACTTTGTTGTTTCAATGTCTGTATTATGCTGCTCACAGGTGGCAAAGCCATGCACACCAGAAAGAGCAGTACAATGTCTGTTGAATTGAAAACAAAAAAGTGTCAAAAAGTCATTATTTACATTCTATTTGATGACGTAATTACTGTATGTAGTGCTATTTTTCTTCATAAAATACACATTACAATTTTTATTTTGTCTTTCTTTGGGAGGCGGGAATGGAGCAATCGTAATTGTAATGTAAACTACAAGCACAGTAATTAACATTGCTAAATAAGCATCACCGCTTTTGATGAAACATGACTACACATCAACAGTACTTTCAACATTATTAAACATATATTTGTAAAAACAGATGATTTGATACAGATTTTGCATCTAGAGCTGACCTAATGTGTCCTGCATTTACATCCAGAGTACTACAATACCAGCGGTTTGAAAGTTTGCTGAAAGAATGTAGAACTCTTATTTCGCTTATCTAGATTCTTTTCCTCTGACTTAGCTGCTTTGCTAGTCCGTCACTGCTCCCATTGGGTCATTATCACAAACAGCATCCAGGTCGTTTCCACAGAAAAAAAAGGCCTTAAAACCCCCCACTTTGCACCACCTGCAAAGCACAAAATGGCAAAAGAGACTTATTTATGGACAAGCTGGTGAACATTGTGGAGCAGGCCGAGGTCTGATATTTCCCCGAGGAGGTAATAGAGACCATAAATGCAACTTAGGGAAAGGCGGTATTGGACTTCCTTTCACTGGCTTAAAGGGAAACAGCTCCATTATGTTGCAACTGCTGGGTGCGTAAATAAGCCACTATTCGGTATCAAATGGTGTGTCAAAACAACAGTATTAATAGATTCCATACTTGTTGTGCGAATGAGGCAGGGGACACGTTTCCAACCGGTAGACACTGTAATCAATCTACAGTAGCTGTTTTCTTGCCCGGTGGAATATATGCATTTCAAACAGTTGAAAATGCACCTTATCAGAGTATAACACAAGCTCACATGCGATAATCGACGCTGTTCGTACAACAGTATTCTCTTCGAAGCTATATGTTTTTATTTTTCTTATGAAATACCGGATTGGTGTGCCACATGATTGTGTGTGTGGTTACTTACAGACTGCATTTTTGTGACTGGAGTCTTTATTGGGCATCATCTTCACTCCTCTGGACTTCAACTCTATAGCTTTCTTCACTGGAGGAATGAGAGGAGATGGAGCTCATTTTATTAGAGGAAACGCATTATTTAAAAAAAAAAAAAAAAAAAAAAAAAACTGTTCAAACTTTTTTTTTTGGCTGATAAACTTTGTCGAAAACGCGTTAAGGCTCCTGTCGGTGTGAAAACTCCAATAATCTGAACTAAATGCAAGCACGGCAACTCAAGCCTATGCTGACATGCATTTCATGTTTTCATGTGTGACTAACAGGGGAAGCCCTCATTTACATTTCACCTCACCACGAGATCACTCAATATATTGCCTGTTTTATTGTGCATGGTAAACATGCAAAGCACATCCCTATCCACTGCCCATACATTGTGAACGCGCTCTGTGCAGGGAATGCAGACTGCATTGTAAAGCGGTGACTGTCTTGTGCGACTAAAAGGGAACAAATAAAAATGATTCAAAACATGAGAGGCAAGATTGGTCTCCGTCAGTAAAATGTTGTTGATTGCCCTGTGTCTATTCATGCTTGGAATGACCATACTGTATGTGTCTACCATATCATAACATCATATGGATCACCTGAAGGTTTTTTTGTGTGAAACAATAAATAATTATGGTGCACAATAATACCTTAAATGACGATAAAACACACAGATGTTTTATATGCCCTCTTGCCTCATTGTGCATACTCCATACATAAGGGGGGGGGGGGCAGCGCAGCGACATATGGAGTGGAAGTGTCAGTGTTGAACATACCTTGGTACTGAGCACTAAATCCTTTCCTTCGGTGGTTGCTGTCTGAGGTGAAGTGTATCCGCAGCCAGTTCTTGCTTGATATAACTGGTGAAGGCAGGCTAGTACCAGTTAGCCTGAAAGTAAAGAAATACATTTTTTTTAATGAACTTGAGATTTATTTCCACCAGATTTTTGTTACGGGCTCAAGTTAAAAGACACATTGCTGCACAATCTGCAGTTTAAAGGAAGCATCTTTATCAACGTGAATGATTAACTGGAATCTCAAATGAAAGTAAGGAAGTGAGAAGCGAAACAATTAGCTGCAACTTTCATGAAGCTTGATGCATGGTCCCTATTAATACACATATAAAAATAGAAACCGATCTCAGTATGGTGCTACACCCCTGCAAACTCCAGCCAAAATAATAAACACGTGTTTAAGTTAATACGTCTCTGACAAGTATCGGAATTGATGATCTGCTGTACTGCCGTGCTTCCAAAGTTGGAAAAAATTAGGAAAACATAAGTAGTGAAATACTAAGTTGTGAAAAGTAATCAAAGCTCCCATCTTTCAAAACAGTAAGTCTTACATCAGCTTCAGCTACCCTCACATTTCCTTCCCAAAAGACAACACAGGCAGGGAAGGGGGTGGGTGGG
>NW_017806164.1:1538316-1547238 GCF_001891065.2 Hippocampus comes
ATGAGGCAAGGAAAAAGGTGCAGTGACTCTAAAAATGGAAAGTGATGTATAGACTGCAGCCTTGCTGAAATTCAACGGTCTACTACACTCCCTTGAGCAATATGAGTCACTTTAACTGCCCTTTAATAATATCACAGGTAGATAGAAACGGAGATGAAGAAGAGAAACATGCGCAGATAAGGAACAGGACAGACATAAGAGGATGTTTGAAAATATTAAAAGAACTTTATTGAGGGCTTATCATCACAGATGCATACTTGGGAAGGTTATCGGGTCCAAAACAAAAAGAATGAAAAAGACAGCTCAAGAAAACAAAAGCATCACGCTACCACTGCGTAAGCTGGAGGACAGCAGCAATCTCGTACACAATGGCTCCACAAATGTGTTATCCCTTGAGTCAACAAGCATGTTTCATCAGCTAAGATAGGAGCCCCATTTTTAGAATCTTTACGTAAAATTTCGATGGACACAATATATATATACACACACATGCATGCACACATAAGCCCAACACACACACGCCCACCCACCCACACGCACACTCACAAACAGTATGTACACATGCCCCTGTGCAGCCCCCCTGGATGAAACCCCATCCGATGTGACTGTTTGTGCCTATGACATTGTCAGAGTGTTTTACATGGAAATCGTTAGTTGTTGTACACCTGCTGAGATGAAATGTGAATCGCTCTGTGTAACTTTTTTTTTCTACACCAGAAAATTCCTCCAAACACTACTATGGATTCTGAAATCAACCAGCTGGCACTCTGCAGGGATTCCTGTGGAAGCTTATTTGTGTCAACAGTGTGATGCTGTGAGCCAACCTGCTCATCATGAATGGAAAAATGTCGAGTGATAGAGGTCAGTTGATAAAGTCATTAAATAGGGCAAAATCATCTTCCTATTTCCACGGCAGATATTTTGAAAATACTTATTGCCCACAGGCTTAGCGCCTGTACGTTGAGTTGTTTCCGTACGCCTGACTGTTGTTTGTGGCTAGACAGTACACCAAACATTGAAAACAGATGAGGTGGCTCGGGCATCTGGTCAGGATGCCTCCCAGATGTCCCCCTGATGAGGTGCTCTGCGCACATCACCCCAAGGAGAAGGCCCTGGGAACGACCCAGGGCACGGTGGAGTGATTATGCCTCCCAGCTGATCTGGGAATGCCTTGAGATTCCCTTTGAAGAGGATGGGAAAAGGGAAGTCTGGGTTTCCCTGCTAAGCTGCTGCCCCCACAATCCAAACCCAGCCAAGCGAAAGAAAATGGATGGATACACACATGGATGGATGGCGTTTCCATTTAGTTTCTTCAAGGGCTGATTCGTTAGTTGGTTCACGATACATTTTATTTTGTTTTTAATTTTGTGTTGATTGTTTGCCTTGTTTCAGATCAGCACCTGCCCTCTTTGCTTTGAGCCAGTATAAACACAATTTTTTTTTTTTTAGCACTGCCTAAAATTACCCAGCAAAGTTGAGAAGCAATACTTCTGGGGGAGTGTGACTTTTCTCATCTGAGAGCTTCTCAGTTCTTTGGAAAAGCAAATTAGAAAGAAAACAACAGTGATGAATCTGACACTACTGTTTCTCCAAAGAATATAAAAGAATTACTGTACCATGTTTTATATAATGTGACATCTGACAAAATGATTTTGTTATATTTGAATAAAGTTTTTGTGGAAGATTGTCACTGTGCACAAGAGATATCTGCACAATATAATGTCTAAATTTAAATATTCCTGAGGTTGGGCAGGGTTTACGATGCCATCTCCTGATCACAAGCTCATCAGGTCGTCCCGCGCAGACCATGAACAAGTGACCTTGGGAATGATGTTCAGCTATTGGTAGGAACTTTACATGACAGTCTTTACCATCATAATCTATCAGAGAGTTGTTTGTGGATATGAGTTGTTAACTGACAGCATGTGCTACACCGTGGAACAAACGATGTCGGGGTGAGGCACCTGAGGCTGCGCAAAGCACATTGCTGATGCAGTGAATGAAGTTGTGACCATTCTTTTTTTTTTAATTTGCTCTGAAATAGCCAATGTATTAATTATGTCACTAATCAAAGATAAACTACCCTCAAATGAAGGATAGCCTTGAATTAACCCAGATGTAGTGATGTGAGAATAGATGTTTTGCAGTTCAATCTTTTAATAGGTGTAAACTCTTTGAGGGACGACATCGTTGCAAATTCCGATAAAACAAGTGAAAAACACGCAACAACAAAACATTGACTTATTTCATCGTTTAAAGTGAGAGGAGTCCAATATAGTCACTACATAACTAACAAATGACAAGAAATGCATTGAAGACAGACACTGAAAAATAAATGGGGCTGAGACATTCTGCGTGTGCTCCATTATTCATTTGGCCATCCGCCTGACACTAGAATGAGGAAATGACATGAGGTCAGGGAGGAGGAGGACTGAGAGGAAGATGCAAATGAGAGATGACCACAGATGGATCTTGGAGGAGGGAAAGAGAGAAGCGGAGCAAGCTAATGACCAGCAGATCTGTCTGAAGCCGAAGTGATAAGGCAAGTTGTAGGGAAACAGGAATAAATGTCAGGGGCAAAATTTAAAAAGAGGCCGACATGGACAAGGAGAACATGAGGAGAGATGGTGAACATGAGGGGGTGGAAATCCACCTAAATCAATGATTGAAAGAGAGAGAGAGAGAGAGAGAGAGAGAGAGAGAGAGAGAGAGAGAGAGAGAGAGAGAGAGAGAGAGAGAGAGAGCGAGAGAGAGAGAGAGAGAAAGAGAGAGAGAGAGAGAGAGACAGAGAGAGAGGTGGGGAGGAGTAACCTCAGGAGGGAGGTTACAGTGGCTGTGAAGTGTAAATTAGTCTGGTCATAACAAATAAGAGGAAGTCGAAAAAAAAAACGCAGGATGGGGAGGTGGAAAGCAGGTGGAAACATTTCCACAGCTACCACTCTCTGCTTGCTTCACTAGTGATAAACTAATTCGAGAAGTATTGTAATACCCTGGAGCTACAGTTGTTTTGGCACCTACCCTTCTTATTGGCCATAACGTCTTACTTTATTTATGTAAGGTTAACACAATCATTGAAAGTGTTCAAAGTGAACACAATCATTGAAAGTGCTCTGGAGAGCGACAAGTATCATTTAAAGACATTTGTTGGATACACGTGATAAAAGTTCGAGAAAACATTTGTCAGGTCTAAGTCAATCAGAACCTCAAGCACATTTAAAAATTGATGTTTGGTTTCTAAAGACAGCGACTCCAGGTGTTTTCTAACAGCAATCCTCTTTTCTTTATTGCCAAAAGTTGAAGGAAATGTTGGTGCATCCCGCTATGTAGTTGCTTCTAGACAGTGACACAGTACGTTAATTGAACTGCTGTCATTTGGAGACATTGATTCATATAGCTGTGTGTCATCTGCATAATCATGATAGCCACCAGTGGTGTTCCGAAGGATTTGACCCAAAGGTAACATACACAGACTAGGAAAAAAAAGGGGTGCAAGGTCTGAACCTTGAGGGACCCCACACCCTGGCCATCCGATCAGATTAAAAACTTAATTACTTAATTTACTTACCGTATTTTCCGCACTAAAAGGCACACCTAAAAGCCTTCCATTTTCTTAAAAGCTCACGGTGCGCCTTATAATCCGATGTGCCTTGTGTATGGTTATTATGGTAATATCTCGACCCCAAAATGGCTCCTTGCTAGAGACATGCTTACAACGCAGAGTTCAGACTTAAGGCGACGCAGTCGAACACGGAAATAGAGCAGAGTTTAACGTTAACGAGTCAATGTTATAATTTGCTGTTGGTTAAGTGAACTGTGTTGCTGCTTTATTAAGTAAGTTTTACTGACATCTGATCGTTGGCATTATCTTGAGCGTATCTCCATCTAGTGGATGCATTGTAGATTGTGTCTTATAATGCGGTGCGTCCAAAATATGAAAAAAAATTACAAAATATGCCATTCATTGAAGGTGCACCTCATAATCCAGTGTGCCTTTTTTTGTGTGGAAAATACGATATTAAAATACTGTGATTGACTTGTGACCAGTCTCGGGTGCACCCCCTGTCACCAAATGTCATCTGAAATAGGCACCTGCCCACCTACATGACCCTGACAGATTTAGCAGTAGGGTAGGGGTGCCCAAATCTGGTCCTCAAGACCCCCTATCCCTGTTTTAGAGCCCAACCCCAAAACATCAGATTCAAATGATCAGGATCATGATCAAGCTTCTGCAAAGCTCCCCGATGGGCTGATCATTTGTATCAGGTGTGGTGGGGTAGGAAACGCCTTAAACAGGATGGATGGGATCTCTTGAGGACTGGGCTTGGGCACCCTTGCATTAGGGGTTGCGCATCAGGATAGGCCAATTTTCCAAGTACCAATCCGAAATATGTATGTTAGACCTGGGGAAGAGTACCATGTTCGTGGTATTAGAATGGGATCCTCGCTATTGCTGAACTTCACAGATGTAAATTTGATCCACTTTAAAAGGTGTACTGACATTTTCCAAGTCTCTCCTTGTGTTTGGGGCTGCTGTTGAATGTTTCTGCACTTCTCTCTGTGGGAATAAGAGGTCCCACACCAATCAAGATGGCTGAAGTAGGGAGGTTGACGCTGATAGGGGTGTGCGTGACTTTCTGCTGTTTGTGATGAACAAAGATGGGCAATCTGCAGGGATATTGAGTTGGTATTTCTTCTGTTTGCAGATGATGTGGCATTGTTGATTCATTAACCCGCAATCTGCATGTTATGAGAGTGAGCATGTCTGGGTTCTAAATGGATTTGAATTTTAATTGAGGCTGATCACCCAAAAAAACAGTTTTCATAATTATTTGTTCTATAGAGACTTAAAAATATTGTTGTATTTTCAAAGGAATTAAAGGCACAATAACAAAGTATTCCATTTTTAAAAAATAAAATAAATTAAAATAAATGCTGACTTTAAAATAGGGATTTGACGGGCTGGAACGTATTGGATAATGAACATATGGATAATAGTTTCATCATCAGCAGTGACCGTAGTAATGAATGAATATAATAATTGGCAACCAGGGGGTTTTAAATGAGGTTAAAGTCTGAAGTAGACTGAAATGGAAAGGGTTCATTTGATGTCAACATTTGCAGATTCCATCAGCCTTTCAAAATTAGTATAACAAACTGCTGCTTATTAAAATGGTTGCTGCCCAATGTCAACTGAGATATGGTCCAGCATGCGCGTGATCCTCGTGAGTATAAAGCAGTTCAGATGATTGATGGATGGATGCACTATCTCAGTGATTTTACAATAGATTAGGGCAAATTATTCGGATTTTACTGCTGGAAACTTTGGTGAAATAAGTGTGAGGAAAAGTAGTGTACAGAGGGGAACAAATATGATTAATTGCTCCATTCATCCGGTTTAAAGTAAAGTAGCACTGCAGAGCCTTGGGGTGCTGAGGCAGAGTAGGAGTGGGAGATGCTAGGAAAAGAATTGTGCAGGAAATTGGAAAGCATTGACATTCCATGTATTGTGATCTGCTTTATGCACTTTCACAAGACAATTCATTTGCTTCTATCTTGCAATCATAAGCCAAGAGAATTACAAATTTTAATCAAAAGCATAGGTTTGGCTATCACTATCTCTCATTATTACAGTCAGTAGAATCATGTAAAATATTTGTAAGAGTTACTGCATAGGAAAATAAATACAATTTAAATCACCATTATATCTGGACAAAGCAGTAAAGAGAAAAATCAATGTTACGTCGTAACCCCAGCTGACTACAGATTGTTATTTTTAGTAAATATAAGACCTTGGAGGAATGAAAAAAAGAGTAGGTTGAACTTTGCTTCCCTAGATTGTGCAATACTCCCTTCAGAGACACTCATTTGTTTGTTTTTCCCAGTGTACCAATGATGCCACAAAATCACCAGTGCTCAATGATGAAAAATTAAAAATTAAGTTTGGTTGAATTGCAGTTGAACTAATATGTTTGAATGTATTTCAAAAGTCTGGTTTCAGTCACACTAAGCCAATACATCACTTCCTGTAATACCATGAAAACACATTGAAGGTTTCAATGGACACGAGAGGAAAAAAAATAAATATGCCGCTACATTTGTTTTTTGGTGATATCCGGAGGCCAGGTATGGTCAACACAGGGAGGGAAACAAAAATCGAACACAATGTCATGATATTACCATAATTTCATTCTGACAAGCATGAAACAAACAAATCAATTTGACCAGTTGGTCCACGTCCCCCTAAAAAAAAAAAAAAAAAAAAACAACAACAAAACCCTCAAAATGGTCCCAATCCAATCAATTACGCATGTGTGTATGTGCGTGCCTGCTCATGTGTGTGGGTAGCATTGGATGAGGGTGCATGTGTGACAGCCAGTCAACGTGACATGGAACCTGCCAGCTAGTCGACAGAAACATGGAACAGGAAATTGCTTTGGGGACAACCAATCAGAAATAAAGCTCCCGGTAAACAGGAACAAACCATCGCAGTGGTCCTGTCATCTGTCAATCATCCTCACAATGACCTGCCCACATCCTTCAGTGAAGCAGTCAGTCATGTCTTAATCCCATATCTGGAGAAATGTACTTAGTGTTACTTGGGACTGTGTGTAGCAGAAGAAGCAGAACTTTTATGCATATTGAAGACTTTTATGCATGTGAAATTTCCATGTGGATGGAATCACAAACATTAGTCGTTTTATGTTCTGATACCACAAGGCCGTGATTAACAGTTCATCGGTTGTTCTAGTCACTGCTATGATAATAGTATAGTTGGATGTCGTTGGCATCCATCCATGAAGCTACAGTGTAATAGAATTGGATAATTAATTATATCAGTGAACATTTTTTTGTCATTTTTTTTTTTAATCAGAGATGGAAAATAATAATTTCAGCATCCTGTGGATTTTTTTTTTTTTTTTAATGAAATGTCAGTTATGAATCATAAGGCACGGTAAAATCCGTATTGTGCAAGCCTTTATAGGTCAAACCAAAAAAACAAAAATGGAACTATCACAATCCTGATGTGCTAGAAAAAAAAGGAAATACTTTTCTTTTAAAATCACGGTCAAACATAGATTTAAGGGACACACAAAGCTCTCTCTAATTAAAATTTGCTGATGACCAATGTTAATGAACTTTAAGGTAATTTTGGCCCCTTTTTTCACCAAATTCAACCGTTAAGAAGGGCATTTTTAAAAATATTTGAATTGTTAAATGTTGACAAAGATAACAGAATGACAACCTCCCACTAAAAATTGTGGTACGGTACCTAAAGTATGGATTTGGGCGCAGATACATATTTGTTAACCAAACTACGTTGTCGCTCCCTGCCTAAAGTGGATATAAAAAGACTACATGGCTCAAATGCCTGGTTTTTGAATTGAAAAAAAAAAACAGTAATTATTCATCTAAATCATCAAATTTATACACCATAAATGTTATCTACAACCTGTACAAATCAATTTAAAAAAGAAAACTTTTGAAGGGAGGGGCACGTGGGCCTCCACTTAAGCCTCAGTAGCTCCAGTAGTATCTGATCCGTTGACCCGAGGCCCCGGGCAGGTGCGTAGGAGTAGAGGAGCTCAGAGAGGTAAGGCGGGGAGAGACCATACAACGATTTGAAATCAAAATCTTAAAATGAACACTAAATTATATAGGGAGTCAGTGAAAGGAGAGCAAAGTATGGAGTTATGTGCTCACTCCTACAAGCTCCCGTTAAGAGGCAAGCAGCAGTGTTTACTAAATGGAGATGCTTGTGGGAGGACTGGACGATTCCAAAATAAAGTGCATTACAGTAATCCAGCCGAGATCTACTGAAGGCATGGATTACTGTTTCTAAATGTTGTTGAGAAAGGAGAGGCTTTACTTTAGCCAGCTGCCTAAAATGAAAAAAAAAAAGCTGGATTTAACAACAGCCCCAATTTGCTGGTCCAATTTAAAGTTACTGTCCAATTCAAGCCTGATGTCTTAAAATAAGATGACAGGGCACCCAGTTCAACAGGGTAGGATAAACAAGGGCAACTTGGGACCGAATACCATATATTCTGTTTCCCTTTTATTGAAATTCAAGAAACTGAGTAGCATTCAGGCCTTAATTTCTTCCATACAGGACAAAAGTGGATTTATTGACGAAGCATCTGTTTTGCTCAGCAGGACATAGATCTGACTATCAATGTTTTCTTGAGACGAAACCTATGGGATGTAAATGCAATGAAAACAGCAGGGGCCCCAAAACAGAACCCTGTGGAACACCATACGACAGAGGGGCAGAGTGAGACTCAGAGCGACCAAGGCTCACAGATAAAGTTCTGTCACGCAAATATGATCTTCACCATCTGATGCTGCAAACGAGCCAACAGAACACCAAGGTCTACCGTGTAAAAAGCTGCAGTCAGTTCCAACAAAATAAGAAACATAGGGATATTTTTGTATCCAGCGCAATTCTAGTGTAACGTCTAACTGTGCGCATTTGTGAAGTTTATTTTATTTTGGTATTATCTTCGACTTTGCACAGGTAGAATTGGGCCGAAGGCGCTGTTTACGCCATTGTTCGCCACTGTGGGATCAAATGTAGTTGACTCCTGGCCAATCTTAGGACCCACCTCATTTTCATTAAATTCAGGTCGGTTGAAGCGCATGCAGCGCTTCGCATTGCAGATGAAGAAATAGACTTGCTGGTGTGAAACGGTCTTTGTTTTATTTCCACTTGTCTTCACACACAATAAGGCAGTGAGAGGTGTTTGAATTGTTTATGGACCGTAGTTGTTTACGACAGTCAATTTGTCACCGTGTCAGATCTTGACAAACTGTAAAGTTAGCACATCTGACAAGATTAGAAAATTTATAACATTGCTGATATTATATGATGAGATTAAAAAAAAAAAAAAAAAAATCAAGAGGCACCCCCCGGGGCTTTCGGTT
>NW_017806164.1:1547562-1561051 GCF_001891065.2 Hippocampus comes
GCGACTAAAACAAAATTACGAAGTAGACTGGACATAAACCACACACTTGAGGTGTCATTGTCTCCTTTTACCCCGAGATGGGACCGTCTGATTGCAGAAAATCAAGCTCGGGGCTGTGGTGAGTCGTCATTTTCATGCACTTTGAATTTGCGTTGTATCGTATTTTGAAGGCATTAAACTTTACCAGAGCGACAAGAGTGTTGCGACCAGATTAGACGCTCCTTGTGTTTATTATTATATTTCGAAAACACCACCGTTTTCATGTAGCTCATACCATATTATTTTGTTGTATTAATCCGCCACACCTTAAATGCCGGTCCCTGAAAATATTGTCTGACTTAAACCGGTCCGTGGGTCAAAAAAGGTTGGGGACCCCTGCTCTAGAGACCTTCAACATTTTTGCTACAGGACAGATGGACACCTACTACTAGGTGGGACACTGGGGTCTTTTCAAAAACATCATATTAAGTTAAAAAGCTTTGTTTGCTGATGCTGACATTTTCCATGTCCCTGACTGTGTGTGCCTTCAATAGTCCCACACCCTGCCTAAACCGACAACTCTCCAAATCCTGCACTGTAGAGGACTGGGTGATTGTGGTCTTTGAATGTAAGCTTTCACAGATAAGGCAGACGAGTATGTGCGTGCATACGTGTGTGCGCTATCTGTCAGCGCCTGTGGACAACAAGCAACAGCTCAAGCTGTCAGCGGGCCACTTAAGACCTGACACCGACATGCAGACATACACATAAACGGTATCACGAGAACGCCACGCTTGATGTGTAACTGCTCAACTGGCGACAAGACTAAACACGCAATTATTCGCTCGTCCTTTTGTTTCTGTCGAGCACCATCCTCTTGAGCCCCCTTTCACGCCGCTCATTTATCTGTCCACCAATCAATTCCAATCTCGCCACACACAATCAAGATTTCTTTTTCAGCAGACGACATTGTTCTTTATCAACAGGCTGAAGATGCTGATAGATAAATAAAGATACAAGTCCAATACAGTCACAGTTCGACAGCCTGGAATAAATCTCTGTGACCTTTGCATGCAAACACCTGGTCTCACTGATATTTGTATTTACAGAACGAGACCAAATGCCATGTCACCTTGCGCAGCTCTGAGGACGCCGCAGAAATAAGAACATAAGCCTTGGATGAATTATTGCATTCGAGAGGATTACAGAGTAGAAGAATTATGTGTATTGTCAGATGTTTTTATTTTTTTTACCGATTTAATCGATGTTCGCATGGAAGCAATTTATTTGTTTCAGTTGAACCCAAAGTCATTTGTCTTACTGAAAGAAGGAGAGGAAAACGTAGTGTCACAAAAGGCTAATGAGGTCCTTCGGGAATGGCGGCCTTTCAACATTTCCACAATCAATTGATGATTTATGAACAAACTGGAAAATCGGTCTCAATAAAGCCGAAAATCACCATAAAGACTACTGATGTTATTTTCCAAACACAAATGGCCTCAAAGTCATCTTTGTTGTTGACATGGTGGACACGATACTTTGTTTAGCCTTTCTACATTTTCTCAGCAACTAAATGGAGCGGCGAGACTGCATGCTTAACTAGCAGGCAGCTTCTACCTCTGCTCAAACGCATTACGCCTTTAGTGAAGATGAAGGCATGAAGTCCAACAGTGTACTAAATTTGGGAAACAGATGCAACAGAGCTGTTGGAACAAACTGCCAAATTTGAAACACAAACATTGGAGATGGCGTGAAAAAGGAATCTGTCACGTCCCCCTGTGGTCTTTGAGTGAATAAGAAACGAGGAATGCTTTGCAGCATCGCAGTGGTTCAAAAACAGTTTGTACAATTTTGTACAAACAAAAGCAATGAGCGATTACTTGAAAGTTATATGATTGTCATTCATAAATAAATACATAAATACATACTGTATGTATCAATGGTGTTTCTAAAAATAACGTGTCTTAATTTATCAATGTGCAGTTGAACGGTGATGTTACGATATGCATGGAACAAAGCGTCCTAATGGGTCGTGTTTTGGGGTTTTGCACTTGAGGCATGCCCCCGGGGAAAGTTAAATACAACAAAAGATGTCTTTTATGTGATGAAGGGCTTGCCTCAAATTATCGGTGTGATCAAAAGAAGAGAGAAAGCAAGAAAATGCTGTGCTGCTGTAGTTTGCTTTTCTTTAAGATGTTTGCTCTTCACTATATGTTGTTGATCTATAATTTGGTTGCGCTAATTCAACATCAAAGCTTTACAAGCCAGTTTTTTTGCTTCATATTTCATTTGACCATTTGTGCCAAGTATGCATAAAATATTTTGCTGCATTTTCGTGACTGTGAAAAAAAACACATTTGTTTTTAGGATTTGCTGAAAGATCACTTTCTTGACCAAATAAATGAAATTTGCACATGCACAAAACTGTAACTGATGCCTGTGGCTTTGGAAAACAATTCATGTCCAATCATATCTAAAGTGGAATAATTTATTTTTATTCACAGAGCAAGACCAGGTTGTGGGTGTATTTATTTACACTATCATTTGAAGGACTGCATAAATGAGATTTGTCATTTTCAGAAAAAATTAAATGAATAAATCTCACCATATGCTGGGCGCCTCGGTCCCGCTGATTTCCAGGAAGTCATACTTGTCTTCCAATAAGAAGTCATTGAAGACAAGGGCAATCGTGTCCCCGGGTTCGGCAAGGATTGACCACATGCAATCCAGATTGTTGTCATACTCAGCGGGGTAGCTGGGACTGGTTATTGAACCCGCCGTGCCTCGTAACGTGCCGCCGCATGCCCCTTCCGCTGGAGAGAGAAAAACGAGACTGGATGAATGAGATGATGTGTATGAGAGGGATCGTTCAATATCTTGGCATGTCTGCATTCTGTTTTCAGTTTATTTTTATCCTCTATTGATGGGCGATCCATTCAATTTCTGTCTCATTTCACCTCATTTGGAGGGCTGAATAATTACCGTAATCACAAAGATTACAATATGGAAACCATAAACAAACAACCCCTTGATGCGCTTCAGTCGGCCAGGCAGGCTTTATTCATTTAATTTTTTAATAGAAAATAACTATATAAATTGAAGTCATAAAGCCACAGATTTGTTTGCATTGTTGTTGTAATCTGATTCATGACTTAGCAATTTATGTCTACGGCACACTTGTTCAGCAGAAGATGCAGCGTGAGAACATGCAAACTCCTAATGCCAAAGCTGAGAGTCGAACGCTGAAACCTGCGAGGCAAACATTCTTATCACTACCCACCATGCTGCCCTTCAGTTTCACTGTGGATATGAAACCAAATACATCAGCAGCATAGAAGTGAAAAAAAAAATCCAAATATGACATCACACTGAGTGACAAGCCTCAACATTCGACACAATTTTAAAAACTGCTAATATAGGAATTTATTTGGGGGGGATTGTAGTTTGCAGTTGTTGCATCAAATCACACAAAATTGAAGTTCTGCAGAGACAGCCCCTGAGATTTAAATTCCTTCTCCACTTCCTGTTCACCCGTTTCTTGGGCAGAAACATGCACAGCTTTCTTCTTGTTTGCAGACTAATTGACCATTAGAGGGTTTTTTTGTCAGGATGTGAGACTCAATCTGATTCATTGAATGCTTTGTTCCATACAGTAGTTTAAACAAGACCTAATCAATACACGGGGAGCTTCTCATCTGTCTCCAGCCTGTGACCTCATGATCTGGGCTCTCCATTCTCATGACCCAGGCAATTAGTTTTATATAGTGTCAGGGTTATTTCTGGAGATATATTTTCCCCATGATTTAGCAGCAGGTAGACGGCGAAAGTGCTTATCTAAGTCAAGGATAAGAAATAAAGAAAGGCAAAGCGCAGAGCCCCTTTGGGAGACGGCGAAAGTGCTTATCTCAGTCAAGGATAAGAAATAAAGAAAGGCAAAGCGCAGTTACCTCTACAAAATGGTGAGGGGAAGTCCCACTGTGCTCCGCTGCCCGGTGATACGAAACATGTGAGGATATTATGCCCCTCCAGGACGAAACCAGACTCGCAGCTGTAACGGATTTTGTCCCCGATGTTGTATCGCGCTCCATGAATGACTCCGTTTGGGATGAGTCCAGGGGTGCCACATGTATGGCTGGGCAGGACTAAAACACAAAATAACAAGAATAGATTAGTGACATTATACTGTGATGACATTTCACTTTTGACAAAATTAGTGAGTTAAAAGACTGAAATGAAGCATCAATCCACCACCAGTGTCAGAAACCAAAAACATTTCAATGCTTGAAATGTTTTTGAAGACCTACCGTAAATGTTTGTCTCAATGTTTCATTTGATTACTTTTTAAAAGCCTCAGGATGCTTGTGTTCCCACCCTTCACATTAATTACATTAATACGCTGTTAGATGTACGTTTAACGAGGCCGGCTGTTCTAGGACCGGGGACCTTCGCTACAGGACGAAGCAGATTTATTTCGTAAATCTATTCAATCTTTATTTAACCAGGTGGTGTCATTGACATTGGAAATTTCTTTTGTAAGAGACATCTGGACAAGTTAGAAACCTTCAGACAAAATATAGAGTGAAATGAAAACAATTATCACACACAACGTTGAAAATATGATGACGATGATGACGATAATCTTAAAGTAGGAGGAGGAGGAGTGTGTAAAATGCACTTGCCATCTAGTGGCAAATTAATAGAATACAATGACCTAAGTTCGAAGCATGTGCATTTCGAAGCACGCGCACTACAGTGCCTCAGAGAGACCGCATTTCGCAAACCTACCATCAATTTCAGCAGAGATGTAAGCAAAATATCCTGACAAACGACTTCTAGTGTCATTGTAACACCTGCTGTGGTCAGTGATCCTGCAAATTTGTGATCAGTTGTTTTTTCTCCTTTGTGCATCTGGAGCAGAAAGATGGCAGTGAAACATGTCAGCCTCCTGTAACGTCAGGTGCGACCCAAGTCATATAATTAGCAATTACTCGACCTATGATTATTGAAAAAAACAAATGTATGTTGATGTGAAAGATTTTTGATGATCTTTTCTTGCCATTAGTTCATAAAATGTGCTTTTTAAAAAAAATCCCAAGATATAAACGCATGATTTTTGGTTTTGTGCAAAAGTATGATAATTTTTTCTCCTCAATCAGCACGTGTTGTCGCCAGTTGTGTTGGATGACACTGTGGTAGCAGCTACAGGGAGCTTGTGGTCTAACTGGGCCAAAAATCAATCTGTGGCTGGAGCCAACATGCCTCGGCTCCACAAAGAGGGCAGCGACACAGTCACTGAAGTACCAACCTGGAAAAAATCCAACGATTCTAACCCTGGTGTACACAGTGTGTTATGTGTGCTTGTACAATTGGAGCGTGTTAACTTGTTGAGTGTGTAATGTGTATCCAAATGCCCTGTTGTGTGTCTGTGTGTGTGCGAGTGCATAAAATAAAGTCTGTCTATGTTTAAGGGATACTCAGTTTAATCAGTTTGTGTAGGCTGTTCCAATTAAACGCTGGCATGGTAATTAGACAAAGCTTCACCATGAGACCCTGAGAACTAGGACAGGATGAAAAAGAGGGGCGAATGGTTGAGGAAGATAAGTTGACAAGAGGGAAGAAGAGGATAGCAACAGGAGAGACCGGAGATGCAGAGATGAAAAGAAGGCCATAAAGAAGCGACATCTTATCAGACTTAGTAGCTCAAATGGAAAACTAGGCGTTGAAATGAACTGCCTTGGGCAAAAAATAGATGTTTCAAGTATGTACAGGTATGTATGTATGATTGTGTCCCAAAGTCTTGAGGTCCACAGAAATACACTGTTGGCTTAAGTTCCCTTAAACTTGATGGGAAAAGTGTGTTTTTGGCCACTTGGGCCCCCATATGAGTAGCCCTTTCCCCACTCTAAAACAACTTGACTAACTTTGTTTGCATCAGTGGTCATCTGGTGCAACTATGACATGCAGTTAACTAGATAGCTATGCCTACACCCTGAAATTGTATCTTCCCTTTCGCATAGTCCTCTGCCATAGGCGCTGTAGAGAGCCTCGTTGTTGGCCATGAGCGCACGCGCATCTCTGACAGAAAGCAGAAGAGCAAGGAGATAAAAAAATGTCAGGTGTCACGGCCAGCATGTAGACAGGGGCAATCGAATGGCGGCCCAAGACAGAACTGCATTTACTCCATTCCGGAAAGGCTAATTGAGGTTTTAATTGTATGAAGTCGAGCATCTGAGTGACGTTATGCACACTCAAATGAGCAACTGTTGCCTGCGCAAACATGGCGCCTGCTTGGTCCCAAAAAACTCAAAGCCCTGACAGCACTGAGTGAGGTTGGGACGAGACAATAAAAGGACTCATGTGTCTCAGCCAAGCGATTAGTCACACATGGGTGCCCAAACCGCCTTGTGTTTGCCAGACTGCTGTGTTTTCAGGCAGTGCACTGCACAAAGGTAGTCCCTCATTTAGGGTAATGTCTGAGGTAGTCATCTGAAAGAATTGGGAGGGGCATTTGAGAAGGCGATGAAAGACACTGACATGCGCCTAAATTCTTGACGGAATATTCATTTTAATAGCTTTGCGCCATCAGGGACCGTCATCGTTTGGATGCTTCTGATGTTCTTATAGACAGTCAATGTAGGTAGGTGCACGGACTAGGTTTTTGAATGTTATTTTACACTGTTCACCAACAGGTCCAAGTTTGTATGGTTGATCCTACATGTGCATGCATGAGAGTTTGTGTATTTCTGGTGTTGTCCTCTAAGAATAACCAATGAAGCATCTTTCAAGGGTGTCCCCATGGGCCGTCCGTAGCCTGAGGACACTTTATTTTGATGTCATGTCAGCTCAGTGTGAGTAAAAGGTATTTATAGAGGTGAGGGGAAAACTTTCAGACTGATAGCATCAATTAAGGATCAAGGGAGTAAGAGATAAGGGCTGGAAGACTGAACTGGATTTCAAAAATAAAAGTTATAAAGATGCTTTTAAGAGGTTGAAGCATGTGACTGGCACAGATGGCTGATATGGCTCTGGGTTTGAATACTTGTGTGGCGCTTGCATTCCAACACAATTCCTTGGCCTGAAACTCAGCGAAATCGCTTTATCCATAAATGTTTTCTGCAATGCTTCCGCGGATTTATCGTCACCATTTTGAAGTTACACATTCTGCCATTGTCAGTGCGGTACAACATATTATTTTAGTATAAACAGGAAACGATAAGCCTACACTCCAAATTCAAACCAGACAATCAACAAAACCTGCCTTACCAATTTAAACCATCTCATCCATCCATCCATTTTCCGACCCGCTTTATCTTCAAAAGGGTTGCGGAGGGTGCTGGAGCCTATCCCAGCCATCTTCGGGCAGTAGACAGGGCACACCCTGAACCGGTTGCTAGCCAATCGCAGGGCACACAGAGATGAACAACCATCCACACTCACACTCACACCTAGGGACAATTTAAAGTGCTCAATCAGCCTTCCATGCATGTTTTTGGAATGTGGGAGGAAACCGGAGTACCCGGAGAAAACCCACGCAGGCCCGATGAGAACATGCAAACTCCACACAGGAAGGCCAGAGCCGGGATCGAACCCACGACCTCTGCACTGTGAGGTCGACGCGCTTACCACTCAACACCGGGCCACCCTAAACCATCTCATAATGTATTAAATAAGAAAAATGTATCATATGTTTGAGTGTCAAAAAATCTACCAACTCCCCCAATTAAAAAACATGCTCAGCCAAATCTTGCTTTCTCTCACTACCAATGACGTACAAGTGCGTGCGAACACAAGCGTGCACACGCACGCACGCACGCGCACACACACACACACACACATACGCACACGCACACACGTTCATTGTTTTCACCCTGCCCTGCCATGAGCATCCGCAGTCAAATTTCCTCCACAACCAGTGTGCAATAAAATCATTGTGCAAATCAAACTACCACACATTCATGCAATTTCGGACACACACACACACACGCACGCACACACACACACACACACACACACACACACACACACACACACACACACACACACACACACACACACACACACACACAAAACCTGACTGAGGTCATCTGCAGTACCGCTACAGTTTTCTTTCTCCAGGTATCAGTGTATGGTGATGCATATTAGCAATCCACATGCTAAAAATAGCTAAGCAAACATTATTTAAAGTGCTCTCATGGAAACACCGTGGCAGTTGCCGCCGGTTAAAAGCCAGCCCGCGACCGGGATGCCTCTATTAAGTTACCCCGCTGCGCAGTCTACATCAAAAGGCGAGGCCATTCTGCATGAGTAAATCAGTCAAACTGAGGCCGCAGAGTAGCAATTACGGCCTTTTCATGGTTTTTGATGCAATCATTCGTGCAGAAGGTGAATGCAATGAACGACATCAAGTCAGATAATTATGTTATTAAGTATATGATGCGTTGTTCTCAGGAATCATGGTCCAGGAATGTGGCATGTGAGCCCAAAACTGGACTCATGTTAAAAAAAAAAAAAAAAAAAGAAAAATCATAAATGGTGCTTCAAATCAAACCTTCCTACAGAGTGCTATGACTAAATAAAGATAGTTCACTCATTGTTAAGGTTGATATACGGACACCAAAGATTGAACTATCAAATAATTCCCAAATGACTTATATTGGCAAGTATGTGCAATATGCAGGCACAGTATACTTTTTGTTGTCAAGTTCCTGGTTGATGCAAAAATTCAGTTTGTAAAGTAGTTTCAGTGGAAGCAGAAGTTAAAGTACAGTTGTAAATTGTCGCAGATACCTCAAAATGAAATGACTATAATAGATGTTTCTCTGCTCGCGTAGTGCCGTCACATTATGGACGGCATGAAACTTGATCAAAAATATTGTGTTGTAATTTCCTTCTGCCAGTGTATTGGGAACAACAGCTTTTTAAAGTGGTGCATTTTCAGGGTAGAAAAAGCTCATAGTTGGGTGTTAGCATGTCACAGACAGGAAGAAGTTAAGGTGGCTACATTTCACTGGTCAAATGACATGCACACACAAACGACAGCACACGTCTCTGTGACGTTTATTTTATATGACTTTCACAATCTGCTACCTAAAAATTAGGTAGATTTTAATTTTTTATTTGTCTGACAACCACGTCAAAGATGTGATCTGACAAAAGCAGAAACAACTGATTCGATCATTGGCTTTGGTAGTTTAGTTGAGGTGAGGTTGAAGGAGAGTGTGAGTGTATGAGCATGGTACTTTCACCGTCTTTGCTCAAATATGTGTCGAACAAAGGCATGTCGAGGAGAGAAATCGGTTACTCTTACAATCCAGGAAAGTGAAAGTAAATGGAAATTGAATAACATCTGCAGAACCTGCCCTAAGAATAAATTGGAACAGATGCTGTATTAATTCCACCCTTAATTTCCCCTTGCTGGCAAAACTCACAAAGTTCATGTGTGGTTTCCCATGGCCATAAAGTGACCAAGCAGAATTCAGAACAAATGTCAAACTATGAGCATGTTTCCCCAAACTGGGATTTGACCAGCTGTAAGAGGCAATTTATCTTTCAGAATGCTGAACACCTTGCCATACCGGTGCTTCACTGCAACCATTTTGACCTGGCTCACTGAAAAATCCCTATTTAAAAAAAAAAATAAAATAAAAAATAATGTGCATCTTAAAAAGTTGAGCCGATGTTTTTCCTTGTCTCTCTCTTGCATTCAACTATTTGACCAATGAAGTTCAAAGTTAAAAAAAAAAAAAAAAAAAAAAAAAAAACCGAGAGTAAGCTATCCTCAAAAATTCTGACTGCATGTCCACAGTTTAGCAGCAACGGTTTGATCCAACTCGAAAATATGGATGGAAATCTAGCCAAAACATGGATGGAAATCTAGCCATTGTTGTGCTTTAAATTATTAAATGAATATTTACAAATAGAGGTATTGAGAAACTTTTACAATGACCGTGGCATGTATTTATTTTATGAAGTATTAACTAGCAATTTGAAAATCGAGTGGCACAATATTATAAAACACCGCGTGTCTGTAAAAATTAAAGTATGGAGTCCTCCCAGTTGTCACTGGGTTGGTGTTCTAGTTGAGAAGCGGTTCTCATTAAGATGCAGCTCACTTTCAACCATCACAATAAACAAATTGTTTGAAATGATGTGATGCATTATTTTCCCCCTCCATAATTTAAAACAGTTCTCAGGTGCCTTGATGATTTTGTCATGCGTCACCAAGCATTACAGACACTTTACTCTGCCTATTTCTTGTCCCGCCGTCCAGCAAAATCTACACCACTGGGCCTATGCCCGGCTTTCGTGCCATGACAACCAGGAGCGGTGTCACTTGAAAGTTATGATATCAAAGGGAGATTTCAGGAAAAGGCAGACAATAAAATATTTAATTGGCTGTTTAATTTCACACTCGATGCGTGGGCACACACTCGAGAGACATTTTTATGTCCCACCAAAGTAGCAAAAATACAAAGTGAATTTTCCATAACATGTCCACTTGTAATGAACACCTCACTGCGACAGTTTCAATCCCAACTAAAGATTTTTTCTTTGTGCAGGCAGATTTGCCAGAATGTGTGGCACAGACCTCTTGTTGGATATTGTGACATTGTGTAATTAATTTCCAGTTGGGCACAGCAATCGAGTAAAAAGTTTCAACAATTCTTTGTGAATGCTCACAATTCCAGCAGACGAAAAGTATTTGTCTGCAAAAAAAAAAATAATAATAAAATAAAACAGCCTTTGCTGGGAACCGGAGTTCATTCAGCGCTCTGTTTGGCTTTGGGGACATCATCCATTGACACCGCATCAGTGTGCAGAGATGTGGGAAGGATGCCAAAGCCCTGGAGCTAAATAGACTCCTCCATATCGATAGTACTCCCAAGGAGTAAACTTATTAACACCCTCACTGGGACTTTCCACTGGAAAATCATATGCCTGACAAAACCAACATGAAAGGAGCTCTGAAAAACTTCGGCTTTGTGTGAACTGTTTCATTCTTTTTACCTGTAAATGTAATGCAGTGGCGGCATGGTGGGCAACTGGTCTGCCTCACAATGTAGATGTCATGGGTTTGAATCCGGCCATCGCTTTCCTGTGTGCAATTTGCGCTTTTTTTTTTTTATTAAAAACTAGGCGATTTCATCCGATTCGGTTTCAGTCAAACTTTCCCGAACGGATTAATCAGGTAAGCAGAAGCTCCACTGTGTATACAACCAGATGAATAAGATGCAAACTGAGCTTTGGGAACACGTCACCTCGCAACAACGTTGTTCTTCAACAGAGATAACACAAAGAGCTAACCTGACATGCAACCTACAAACCTTTCGCACATAGTTCTGACAAGCTGCATTATCACAACCAATGATGTCGTGACAGCAGAAACACCCCAGCCGTGGGAGGATAAATACGCTACTGCAAATGGTGTTCATGCTTTGCCAAGCCATACTGCATTCGGTCTGTTTAATACCAACCAAATCTGTCAGTGTGTATTTATTTTATATGGCAATAAAGAGGGGGTGGGGGGGCAGTTATGGTGCAATTATTCCATAGGACATCCCTCAGAGTTTATACTGTATACATGTTAAGACGGTAAACAGGAGAAGTGGATTAAGGTTCAAACACACTGCGTTCAAAGTGACTCGCTTGTGTCTTGCTGTAAGCCGAGCAGCGTGTAACGGATACATTTCTGTATTACCTTACTGTAAATGTATTAAAATGTCCTAAGAGTGGCTTCTCCACATTCCCTTGGTGGAAATATATGATCAGGGCAAGTGACATTTCCAGCAGTGCTTCTCATCAATCACCCGCTAAACAAAGTAATCACTGGAGCAGCCACAGTCTGTTAAACACCAACTCTGCACAACCTTTCCTGCTCGACGATAGCGCTAAGGGGTCGCTAATATAGAAAGTCCCCGTGTGGCTGACAGCGATCGCAGATTGACCACGTGCGCATCAGACTTTTTGGAGCAGAATGAGAAACCGCGGAATGACGGTTAGTTTGGTGTAACTACCAGGAATGATTCACCTATGACGCCTATTCGATGAATTTGTTGGAATCCAATAATGATCGCGATTGCCATCGGCGCTTGAAATAAAAATTGGCTAACCCGCTGAATCGGAATGCATTATACGCTAACATAATTACGGTGGCGAACATTTTGAAACAATGTCGAAACGTTCAATCACAATAGAACGTCACCTCTTTCACAGAATCGGATGTGCTGGATGCCGCTGTCACCTCTGCGCATCAATTCACAAACCGCTTGATGGATGGAGGTTATTAACACGTTTTGATGTATTATGATGGGACTCCTTAGACCAGCTGTGCAGGTGATATGACGCCAGTAAAGCATCCTAGAACTGGGTTATCACATACAGTAAGACATGTAATGTAACACGTCTGGTTATAGGATGATATATATTTGTTATTTATTTTTCCTCCGGGAATGGGAGAGAAAATGACTGCAGTCGATCAGTGGCTACACAGTGCAGGTGTTGTAAAAAAATGTGTGTGTGTGTGTGTGTGTGTGTGTGTGTGTGTGTGTGTGTGTGTGTGTTCTCGCTATTGAAGCTTATTGATGTGCATATATCATTTTGACGTACTTGAAGGAATAAGTTGCAGTTTTCCACTCAGCTTGGCATCTCCTTGGACTGATTAATCACTCCAAAATGTGCCATGGCTTCTCCGGCAAATTCTGACGAACAATGCATCACATATTGACATCATAATGGTTGTCAGACAAATGTATTTGAGCATTTAATGTCAAGTTGGACTTAGTCACTCAAACCTTGGGTCTTTTCGAAGCAATCACACTCCAACGTCCTGAAGTAGGATTTCTCGGCAAAGAAAAACTGACATAACCACGAGAAATATGAATGATTAAAAAAAACATCAGAGCAAACCACGCAATGCTGTGTGACCTGAGTTTAGGTCTTCAGATAAATATAATCCTCAGAGGTGTTAGCAGCAAGGTGCCACAGGCTTGCAAATCTCATTTAGTACACGTGGGGCCGACAATGGCCAAAGTCAAGCGATGTTGCAAATAGGTGAGATACCTTAAAATCCCCACCAATATTATATTTTCATTTCTGGAGACTTTCGAAAAGACACCAAGTTCAGGTGCTGTGATGGATTAGAGGCCAGGCTTTTCAGTTGCTTGACTATCTGCTGGGGATGTTGAATAGGCTTCGGAAGCCTTCACTCTCTTATCTACTTCCATGTCCTCTGTGACAGAAAGGATGAATAGTCAAGACTTACATCAGCTTTCAGCCACCATGATGACAGTGACACACACCTATTCTCCCTGAAGGGCTCCTCATAAAATATATCTTGACTGGACTTGACTTGAAGAGCTGAGGGGTGATTTGAAAGCAGCTGTGGAACAAACTACTCCCACTACCACTACTATCGCTATTACTACTACTACTATTACTGCAGATCCAACGATAGCAAATTAAGATTTCAGTTTTGCTCCTTCAGCACGGCTGATGTGTCCTTGAGCAGTGT
>NW_017806164.1:1561605-1600132 GCF_001891065.2 Hippocampus comes
GCGCACTGTCTATACAGTGTGGGTGTGGTATAAAAATGTGTGTGTGTGTGTGTGTGTGTGTGTGTGTGTGTGTGTGTGTGTGTGTGTTCTCGCTATTGAAGCTTATTGATGTGCATATATCATTTTGACGTACTTGAAGGAATAAGTTGCAGTTTTCCACTCAGCTTGGCATCTCCTTGGACTGATTAATCACTCCAAAATGTGCCATGGCTTCTCCGGCAAATTCTGACGAACAATGCTTCACATATTGACATCATAATGGTTGTCAGACAAATGTATTTGAGCATTTAATGTCAAGTTGGACTTAGTCACTCAAACCTTGGGTCTTTTCGAAGCAATCACACTCCAACGTCCTGAAGTAGGATTTCTCGGCAAAGAAAAACTGACAGAACCACGAGAAATATGAATGATTAAAAAAAACATCAGAGCAAACCACGCAATGCTGTGTGACCTGAGTTTAGGTCTTCAGATAAATATAATCCTCAGAGGTGTTAGCAGCAAGGTGCCACAGGCTTGCAAATCTCATTTAGTACACGTGGGGCCGACAATGGCCAAAGTCAAGCGATGTTGCAAATAGGTGAGATACCTTAAAATCCCCACCAATATTATATTTTCATTTCTGGAGACTTTCGAAAAGACACCAAGTTCAGGTGCTGTGATGGATTAGAGGCCAGGCTTTTCAGTTGCTTGACTATCTGCTGGGGATGTTGAATAGGCTTCGGAAGCCTTCACTCTCTTATCTACTTCCATGTCCTCTGTGACAGAAAGGATGAATAGTCAAGACTTACATCAGCTTTCAGCCACCATGATGACAGTGACACACACCTATTCTCCCTGAAGGGCTCCTCATAAAATATATCTTGACTGGACTTGACTTGAAGAGCTGAGGGGTGATTTGAAAGCAGCTGTGGAACAAACTACTCCCACTACCACTACTATCGCTATTACTACTACTACTATTACTGCAGATCCAACGATAGCAAATTAAGATTTCAGTTTTGCTCCTTCAGCACGGCTGATGTGTCCTTGAGCAGTGTACAATATTTACCAAAAAAAAAAACCCCACACACAAGTACAAGTAAAACTTTAAGCCTTTCATGCACCCTGTAAACTGATACAGTAACATGATAAGCTGTCCACTGTAGTAACCATTGTCCCTGAAAGGGTTAAGGTAGAACACAATAGTTCCGGGACACTTGTCGACCGCCAATTTGTTGCGGATTAGGAAACACTTGTGCTTATGAGAGTTAATGAAATTGGATATAATCCGTTCTAGGGGACAATTGTCATCATCGTGAAAGGTTAAGGAAAAAATAAAGTAAAATATTAACATTCCTAACATTCCTTTTCCTGTAACTTTTTTACGAGATTGATTGGCCTTAATCTACAAAATTAGTTCATTAAACTGGGTACTACATGGATGTAAAGTTCATTGAAGGCTAAATTGCTCTAAGGGGTGAATATGCCGTGCGATTGGCAAGCAACCAGGCCAAGGTGTGTATCACCTCTCATCCATCATCCGAGATAGGCTCCAGTTCACCGATCCATTAATTTTCTAATCCGTTGATCCTCACAAGGGTCAAAGGCATGCCGGAGCCTATCCCAGCTGTCTCCGGGCAGTAGGCGGGGGACACCCTGAACTGGTTGCCAGCCAATCACGGGGCACACATAGACAAACAACAATCCGCACTCATACTCACACCCAAGGACAATTTCGAATGGTCCATTAGCCTGCCATGCATGTTTTTGGAATGTGGGTGGAAAGTGGAGTACCCGGAGAAAACCCACACAGGCACGGCGAGAACATGCAAACTCCACACAGGGAGGCCGGAGCCGGAATCGAACTCTGCACCTCTGCACTGTGATGCTGACCTGCTAACTAGCCGACTACCGTGCTTCCCCACAGCTCACCCAGGAAAAGCAACATTGAAAACGGATGGCTGTATGGATGGAATTGATTTATGTCATCCTCCTATTCATTTATTTGTTTTACTCTATGTTACATCAGTTGTAAGATAAACATTTTACCGGCAAGTATATCGTTATAAATGTAACTTTTTTGCCAGCCACTTATGAAAAATGAATAAATAAAGAAACATAACTGTACTTTTCCTCAACACACCTCTTCTGGTGGCATGTGCAACAATGACACTTTTGGGCAATGGGCTCGTGACCAGTGGTTGCTATGGAAACAGTGACCTAGCCTGAGGCTATAGAGAGTAGCGCAGGGGACGACGTGGAGTCATCAGTCAGCATCACTAAGAATGCACACAACACAAACAACAACAAAACTATCCCCACTTATTTACACTTGAAAGCAACGTGCACTCACATACATTATCATTTTGATATATATATATTTTTTTTTAATGTAGGACCTCTAAAGTGTACGTTTCCATTTTCATTTAAACTCTAATCTACCTGTAAATACATTACTGTTAGACTGGAGTAAAAAAAAAATTAAAAATACCTTGCAACACAGCCATATGGACTATGGGCAGAAGGCAATCGATAAGCAGCTCTTGACGCTGAATAAATATTAACAATGCAATATAAATGGCAACATTTTCACATTGACGTTCTGTGCATGTCACTGAGCCAAACAAAATCAAATGGCTGGAGCTCCAAAACCCTCTTGAAAAACTCCGTACATTCCCAGCATGGCAGAGTACTGCAGAGGGGAGAGGTGGGAGATAAAACAGCATTAAACTTTTAAAATTTCATCCCTTCTCGCTGACCCTTATCACTCCCCCCAGCACAAACCCTGGCTTTTCAGTCGCCGTGACTCCTGTCGGTAGTGCAATGAAAACTCTGACCTGAGCCGCTGCGGCCACGGTGAGAGTGATCTGCCCTCAGGCTGTGCTGTTAGCAGAGGGGACATTGACACGCAGGAAATACCATAAAAGCGTGGATGCATCCTGTAAACAACAATGTGCGTGGATATGTGTGTATGTGGGTGTGTTTGTATGTTTGTGCGTGTGTGCGCGTGTACAAGTATGTCTTCACAATCACGTGCAATGGGGAGTTAGTGGAATACAGCCACCAACTGACATAGTGTGACATATTTTACAACTGTACTGACAAGATTCAATTCAAAAAGTTGAGATCCAAGAGTAACAAGAAATGCATGATGGTAGATGACCACAAGGAGAGTTTTTTTCCACATTTGATTCATGTAATTTTTTTGTATCTATTCGTTCAAACACAATTATACGTTCCAGTATGACAGTAAATTAGTATGTTATGTACCGGTAATAATTTAACATAATTTTTGAGTAAAACGGAACATTTTTATTCCTCTCCTGAGTTCTTTTAATTTGTGAGGAAGAATGCAGTTTTCAAAAAACCTACAAAAAAAACTTTACAGTACATTCATTCATTCGTTCATTCATTTTCCAAACCTTTTTATCCTCACTAGGGTCGCGGAGGGAGCTGGAGCCTATCCCAGCCGTCTTCGGGCAGTAGACGGGGACACCCTGAACCGGTTGCCAGCCAATCGCAGGGCACACAGAAACTAACAACCATTCGCGCTCACACTACTTTACAGTACATGGGGGAAAAAAAAAAAAACAACAACATCCATCTCTTGCTGGCCCATGTGCATCTAATTCAATCCATCTCAAAAAGGGGGACACAGTCCCCGGGGGTGTATGTGTGACCTCAGGGATTTTTTTTTTGCCATATTAGAATAAAGTTTAATTGCACATCCACTACAGTAGGTGAGGACGAGCTGTACTTACAACAATTTTATTGACAAATTATACTATTTTAAGTCGGGGATGGTGGGTGGGGCGGGGGTGAAATATTTTCTTATTGTTGGCGGTGTGGGAGCATAACAAAGGGGGCATAACAAAAAGTAATAGTGAAGCATTGGTCTAATTTGATATACAAGAAATCAAGGCAGATGTGATTTATGTGTCAATCATTTGTCCTTTTACTCACAGGTATATTCCGGTGACCTTGAGCTGACCTGCTACAGTATTCATGTTACTAGAACATTAAATGTGTTATTTTTAGCGATTATTGTTGTGTTGCTCCGTCAGTTACCTTTACCAAATTCAGATTAGTTCTACATTACCCCAACAATAAGAAACATTTATCAACTGAATACTTCAAACATTGCATCATTCTGGCCAAATTTTTGAAACAGCTGTTGTACGAATGCGCAGGTGTTTCTAACGACGTGGCCACTGAGTGTCATGAGGCTAATCGTGTATATTTCAAGCTCTGTGGGAAAACAGATTATTAGGCTCAAACATGAGCAATACATTCATTAGCGTGACAGATTCATGCAGAACCGAGCGAGATTTACAACGCTAATGACACGTGCTTGGAAGTGAACAAAGTAGAGCAGATCAATACAATAGGAACACGGGTGTGCATGGCTCCAATGTTTAAATAGACATTCATCATCGCCGCCTCTGCTGCTTGAGGCAACGCTCGCTCTTCCTAAATGCGCACAAACACGCATACGCAAAACAAGGTCTAATGCATCTTCATTTAGTCTCGCTGTCCTGTGGGCACATTTACATCTGTCAACTCACTTTGCCGAATGGATGGATGGGCTTGTGTGTGTGTGTGTGTGTGTGTGTGTGTGTGTGTGTGTGTGTGTGTGTGTGTGTGTGTGTGTGTGTGTGTGTGTGTGTGTGTGTGTGTGTGTCGGTCTTCATTCTACACGCATGTGTGAATCCATTTCTTGTCCTGTTTGTTTATGTTTGTTTGTTTTTTTTTAATGTCTTTAAAGGATGGCTGGATCTCATTCTCTTTGTAGACCTACATGATACTTGCTCTCGGTCTTCAAACTCAAAAACTAGTGTTTGTGTGTGTGCGTGGGTTTGTGGCGATGCGTTTGCGCATCGGAGCGTGCATGTGTGCAAAACAGTCAATTTCCGTGGTAGGTGACAGTTCATGGTCCCTTGGGCAGCAGAAAATAGTGGGTAAACACAATGTCACAAGTATTCTCAAATATCATCATGAAGCTGACACAAAGATGCACCCCCACAAATAAATCGCGCACACGGACATGCACGCACTTACAAAAGTTGCATTGTTTTTCCCGTGGGTATAAGGAAGCCGTATAACCAATTGTAAAGGATGAACAGGTGAATAGATGGATAAAAACACAGGTATTGTCACCACTTGACCACCGAGGGACCCAAACATTACTGCTACGAGCTTTTTCAGCTACTCACCACCACATCATGCCACCCTCATCATTCCAAGTCCACAGTCTGAGTTAACACGTCTTGCCGGCTCTGACACATCATGTGGTGTTTCTCATAGCCGCTTTGTGATAAGAGACATTTATATGGTACCTGTGTCATTTTATTAAGACAAGGCTGGATTGCGTCAAGTGGTACACTCACCTGACTTGTGAGCGGGCAGCATGGGATAAGTTCCAGCTCGGTGACGGTGTGCATATGGGTGTGAATGGTCGTTTGTCTCTACCTGTGCCCTGCGACTGACTGGTGACCAGTTCAGTGTATAGTCAGCTGGGAGAGGCTCCAGCACCCCCACAACGCGGTTCAGGATGAGTGGTGTTGAAAAAGGATGGATGGATGCTTCAAGAGACAAAACTCAGATTTATTTTTTTTTTTCACTTTAGTGCCCCAATTCACACTTGTAATCGGATATCCACAGATCAGAGTCGAGCCTCTTTTAAAAGGGGATCAAATTTCAATATGACTGCGACCGCAGCATCATATGGGAAGGCAAGATTGGGAATCCTCAAGTTTTGAAATCAACTTTTTTTGTCAACATGTGTTAAACGTGCAGCTAGTTCCTGGTTGCTGCTTTTACAGGTCAGCTCATATCGTTCACACTTGAACCAGCCAAATATCATTTTCTCTTTTGAATACAGTACTCATTGTTGAAAGAATTAAAATGCCTAATGAAGGAATGAAGGAAAATGAATTATGAATTGCATTCATAACATGATTCATCTAAATAGCTTAACAACGGTTAGCATGGCTATCTTCGGCTCTTCCGATTGCTGCTTGTCTTCGATTGGACTTTCATCACCTTATAGTCAACTGCAAGTATTGTTTACTCGTTCAATCCATGCTATGTGTGTGTGTGTGTGTGTGTGTGTGTGTGTGTGCGTGTGTGTGTGTGTGTGTGTGTGTGTGTGTGTGTGTGTGTGTGCGCGCGTGTGCATGCAGCAGTGAAAATATCATATCTCCAAAGATTGATGTTGTGAAGACGATCTGGTTTTAGAGTGCTTGTCAGAATATTTGAGATTTCAAGGAACCTAAATGTGCTTGGAGAAATGCGTGCCTCTTTGTGAATCTGCATACACACGGGTGCAATGACCCCGCACGTGTTTATTAATGATGTAAGTCTCACAGTGAGACAAGGCATACTGGGATGCATGGCAGCCTTCATCACTCCATGCACTTCTTCACAAATGCATTTGGAACACACGCAGAAACACACAGGTTGCGGCGTGATGCACACATACGCTGTCTCTCCTTGATCCACCTTCTTCTCTCATACACACACACACACACACAGCCGTGCATCAAAAATCACTCAGTGTGTGATTAACCTCTTTGTTTCATTCATCCGTCACTCCGAGGACGGCTGGCGAAAACCAGAAGGAGAATGAACACAAAGCCTTAATTACACTGAGGAAGAGGTGCTATTTGATCAAACCAAAAGCAAAAATATTGTATTTACTATGCCAATGCTTTAAAAAAATAAGTTAAGTGAGATTGCTTGTTTTGTTTTTGTTGATTGGCTGCTTTGTTACTCAGTTAAAAGGGACACTTGATTGGGCTGAACTTGTATAATAGGCCTGAATGTCAAAATGTCAGCACCAAAATGCACCCCTGTCGAAAACTCTGTAGTAAATTACGTTTTTTTTGTTGTTTGTTTTGTGTGTGTGTGTGTGTGTGTGTGTGTGTGTGTGTGTGTGTGTGTGTGTGTGTGTGTGTGTGTGTGTTTATTTTTTTTGAGAGGGCTTTTTTTGCGACGGCTTTCAGCACAAGTAATGACGATTATTTCCGTGCATGGCAGGCTTTATTTTTTTTCCATCTCAGCCAGAGTATGTCATTGAAGGAAAGAGGCGAGGATTGTACCGTATTGGCCCGAATATAAGACGGTGTTTTTTGCATTGAAATAAGACTGAAAAAGTCGGGGTCGTCTTATATTCGGGGTCTAGACATTATACCCATTCACGATGCTAGATGGTGCCAGACATCAATGAAGCGAATGCTGAACTTGACTCCCCTGGCCAAAGTGAACCCCTGCCACGAAGAATAAAAATAAAAATAGCGGTAAGAAGGAAAAGAGAAGAAAATAATAGAGGAGACAACAGAAAATGGAGAAACGTAGTGACAATCTGGAGAAAAGTGGGTCGAAGATCGGCCAGGTTAACAGGCAGCTGAGGAGAAGTTATGATGTAATTTAAATTTCAAAAACCAGAAGCCATTCATTTACGAATGTGATTGCACTTTGGATTTGAATGAGGCAAAATAACATGCTTTTTTCTCTCAAATATATTGTTATAATCATTTGTTTCAGATGTGCTGTAATTATTTTCTGTATAAAAATTAATTTGGTGTTCAAAAAGTCTTTTGTCAAACTTGAGTCTTGAAAAAGAAGGGGTCGTCTTATAATCAGGGCCGTCTTATATTCGGGCCAATACGGTCATCTCGTTTCATGGCTTGCTTTGTAACGTTCTGTTGTCACCAAGTGTCTCAAAGCGCCGACTAATTGTCACATGCTCACGTTTACTCGTGTCCACTTCAAATATGAACATTTGTGGATTTTATTGACGTGTAAGCTCCTATGAGCATTCACGTTTGGAAAACCTTTAGTAAATCTGAGTGAGAAGAGTTGGGATGCCAAGTAGAAAATACAGGAGCAGGAGGTCCTATCGGCCACAATGATGGGGCCTTGCAGATATTCCCACTGGCGGGGTGTTGGTGGTGGGAATGATCAATGTTACTCAATAAACCAACAGGCTCGTCGAGACAATTCACACGTAGGCACTGTGATTGAAAACAAGCAAAGTGGACACAGTCCACTCAACATTCCCCACACAAACCGGAAGCGCCTCTTATCCACTTCTGCAGATGACATAACTGACAACAAGTTTAATGATACACAAGGCAGAAGACAAACAAACACAAGTGAATGGGAGGAGTGCTCGTCGTATAAACGTTAATAATTATACAAATACTGATGACAGTTTAGAGCCTCGGAAAATAAATTACATCGGGCCTCATAAACCTGTCAATACGATGCCATCATATTTATGGCTTGAACAGGGAATGGTCCAAATGTCATCATAATTCATCTTAATTATCCAAATTATGGTCTCTTCTTTGTATAAGAGAGCAGTGTCATCAGTATACTGCAGTGAACACGACAACAAACTGACAACTGTCATGTCCATCTGTCCATTTTCCGTTTGGCTTCTCTTGTTGTAGGTCACCACAAAGGTCTCCATTACCAGATAACTGCCTCACATCAACAGGGACCCTGGTTTGTTTACTGCACAGACTGTTATTAAAACCTGACTTTGGGGCCTTTGGGCACGGAGTTTACATGTTCTCTCCTGACAGAATCCTATATTTAATTTGTGATGAGTTCTCAGGACGATGGCGCCGATGCAAGATCTGAAATTAATCCCTGGACGTTAAATGGCTGCTGCCCACTGCTCCTTTGGGAATACTTAGGTTGTACATACAGATAATAAATGTTACTGTGGAGTACATATGACAAATAAAGTTCCTTTACCTTTTATACCTCAGATTTGTTGTCACTCTATCACAAAACAACTCTGCTTGTTATTTAAATTGAGATCTTTAAACGACACATCAAACATCAGGGGCGTAGCCAGAAAAAAATTTCTGTGGTGTGGTCAGGATGACAACACTTCACTGGGGGGGAGCCATATGCGCATGTCATTCGCATTAATGTAATCCTCTCTGCCACCGAGAAATAATCATTATTTATAAACCATCCGCACTCAGGGTTTCACAAAATAACTTGCACACAAGTAAGAACCTTGCCCACTACACTCATAATACAAGCAGGAACAAGTCGAAACAAATAGCAACATTTTCTTGATCTTGATTTATTGCCTGATGCCATTTTACTTGCCGTTGCTTTTCTTTTGTACACTCTAATCGTCTTACTCTATCTCGTGCACTGATTCGCTAGCTAAATAGCCAATCAGAGTGATCAATTCTCACAGACGGCTGACATCATTTACTGTGATTCAGTTCACAACTTATATTGTAAATCATGTAATGGTGATTAATTTTGTCTTGCGGTCCCAAAATTGTAATACGTTAATGGGACTCCGTAACTGTAATAATATTACACAAAATATAATGTAACTTGTTAAATTATAACAATTTATTGCATTATTATTACATGTAGGCAGAAATGTAATATATTGCAGTCACATATTACTTTTGTAATGCATCACCCCCGACACCGGTGGCCATGGTAATCATTTCGAACAGAGGTACACTTGCTCCGATCATGGATCATGTCCTTTCATTTCATTTGTTGAACTTTTCACTCTTATATGAAAATTCAGAATGATGAATTGTGTCTCTGGTATTTTGATTCAGCAGTTTTGACTTCCGGTTAGAATATTTCCAAGTGCTAATCAGTATTAGACATGCCCTGCGGCACTGCCACCGAACAGAGTGGACATACGCTATCATGCTCAAATTCATTTTCATATTTCCTTAATTAAACTTCCTCGCTCTGTGTCAGCTGCTCATGTCACCACTGACCAGAGACCTTTACACAGTGACTGAAATATGTCTTAATTCTGTCAAGGGAATGGAACTAATTCATTTCATCACCAGGTTGCAGCAGTCCAAATCCCTCTCCAAAACCTCAGCGACCAGAATGGGTCAATTGCAATGAAGCATGACATATTTAGTAAATGTGAGTCCTGGGAAAAAAAAAAAAAACTATGTTGTACTCTGTTCGTGTATGTTTGGTTTGTTTAAACAGTCGATTGCGGATGACTGGTCAACCGCAGACTGATCCCAAGTCAACCGTGAGGGGTGCAGGACGGAAATGAGAAAAATAATGTGTTTGTGTATGTGTGTTATTGGTCATTTTTTAAAATTATTATTATTATTATTATTATTGCATATTTTGCAAATCCGATCAGTCTCACTTAGACAAAAAATATTTACGATTTATTTGTTTGTTTTTTTTAAAGAAGAATAAAGTAGGTCAACTCTAATTTACGGAATGTGTGCACTCGTCTGAGGTAAACAGTGTCCTGCAGTCACCTGCAGCTTGCAATCAGAGCCATTAAGATTTTGCTTTGTTTGTCAAAATGTTAGTTTAACGGGTTGTTCAGGAAAATAAGAACGCGATGACTGCTCCTGCAACGAGGCCAGACAAATGTCAAAATGAACAACTGCCAAAAAGAAAGGCTTGACTTTTAGCAAGCTGAAGAAATCAACAACGACTGTTGACAAAGGATCTCATGGTGAGCTGTGCAAAAGGAGGAGCTTATAGTCATGATCCCACAGAGGATTATAATCGACTACTTGACTTACCATCAGTTCTAACAAGTGTTTTGAAACTACTTTGAATCCATTCTTGGTTTTCTGGCCTTGAGCTAAACATGAGCTGTTTTGGCAATATGTCAATAAGAATCCTATCAATCATAATATAATTGCTAAATAATACTCTGAATAATCCTGCTTGAGGGACCTGAGGCCAATGGTCAGATATGCATCATATTTTTTTTGTGAGCAAATTTGCTTCATCAGACGTGGCGGAAATGTGCGCGACTCTTGCCAATCAGAGTCCACCTTCTAACCTTGGTATGCTAGTCAAAATAAACAGAATCCACCAATGAATGAAAGAAGAAGCAGTAAACGGAACGGACACTGACACGGATACGTACATGGCACGGTTGATCTCTGTCTATTTTTTGTTTGTTTGTTCGCGAGATTTAAGATGAATTGATGTTTGAGTGATGTTTTGTCTTTGAGATGAACAGCTTAAAGTCCCTGTCAAGTGAAAATGAATGTCTTTTGAATTTGACACAGCACAGATAAAAGTGTTATGAGCAACCCTGCCAAATTTGAATTATGAAAAAAAGTATATAAAATGAGGCTTCAAAATCGTGACTTCAATGACTACGAACATTTCTATTGTTGGTGGCATTACTCAACCGATGAGACTTTTATGTTGATTCCACGTATGGCTATACACATTTCAAAGATCAAATAAATGCATACGTGCGCACACCTAATTTTATGCTGACCCAGTTAACCAAGAGAAAGAACGGATGGCAGCACTCTTGCCCAAGCTTTTCTTCTTTTGCCTCCTTTTTCCTCGATCCACTTCCTCTTACCCTTTTCACTGTTAACAATGTCATCCTCCCCCTCCCTCACTTTCTTGCCATTTCTCAATACACGGCTCTCGCATTATTGTCCCCACCCACTATCGCATTATTGCCGCCGCACTCGCGCAAACACACACGCGTGTGCGCACGCGTGCACACACCCTTTCTCACTCCATTTTAACCTTTGAAAGCTAGTCTTGATCTTTCCATTCTTTCTGGCTTCCCCATCTCTCCTTTGTAAAGTGTCTTGATGCATTAGCTGCTTCTTGACACTTATGCATTCGCATCACTTCATCTGAAGCTCTCACCTTTAAAGCGTATCGGAGTAACCCGCTATCTCTGCAGACCCAATACATTCAGATGCCATTCGCTCAACCCGACATTTCATCTTTTTATGCATCCGTTATTTGGTGGTGGCACATTCAACTCAACTCAATTGTATTTATAGAGTACTTTTTTTTTTCTTTTTTTTTAATAGAGCACACAGCTACCGCTGTATACAAAGTGCTGTACACGGGGAAAAAATAATTCATATGGAGTAAACAAACAATAAAACAATAAATTAATAACAAGGACAGTAGAAAGGACAAAAACAGTCAAACTAAAAATCAAGACACATGCTGAGTCAAAAGCCAAAGAATAAAAATTAGTTTTAAGATGAGTTTTAACGATGGGCAGCGAGGGGGCTTGCTGAATGTTCTATAATAACAATAATAATAATAATAATAATAATAATACCTTTGCCTGACATCTTAATGACCCCTTTAGCAGATGCTATTGGATCAGATTTTTTTTTACGAAAATGCGCTCCTGTTTTTTTGTTGTTGTTGCATATTTCAGTGTCCGAATACATTTTCCGAGAGAATCTGAAATCCTGTTTTCAGCAACAGTGTTCCAATGTCTGTTGATAGAAATATGCATAATACATAGAGTAGTTTTTATATTACATTAATAAAGAGACTTTTGCAGTAATTTCGAAGGAATCCACGTGCCATATTGTATGAATAAGTAAATTCAATCTATTTCTCAAACAGCTGGGAGAATGTGATGCATGAACTAATTTAAACATGCATCGCAAGGGAAATATTTGTTTTCATGAAAAAAAAAAAAGCAGTGATGTTCGCCCCTGAGGTGGTGCACAATGGCTGCAGGCTCTCTGGAGCCGCCTGGTGTTAACTGGATCACAATGCCTAAGAGCATTAATAAGCAAAATCGTTTCACCAAAAAAGGCTCAGATACATTACGACTTGGGATGATACCGAGCGTAAAGGTGAATTTAAAATTTAATAGACTAGTAATATACATTTTCACGGACTGAACTGTAGTCCACACAGGCTTAAATTTATTTAGTATTGACTGACCTTTGAGTTAAGAAATACCAGTGTGTAGAGCTGACCTGGTAATATATTGCAACCTTTGCAACTGTGACAGTGCAATCCTTTAAAGGCTGTTTCACCCCTGTGACATGATGTAAAAATGAGTAAATGATGTAAAAATGTGAGCATGTCCCAGAGGGGAAATATGTGAGACTATCTGTTCAAGCTTCTCATCCTGTGCATCACTCCCTTGGGATATGAGCAAGAAAGAGGTGTGAGGAAAAGATACATTCCATTTTACATCCAAGAAACACTGGAAGTCTACGGCATTATCTGTGAGCCACCCAAAAGAAAATATATGTGGCTCCAATTGCAAATGTCTATCATGGCGAATCATCGGATGCAAGCATATTATATTCCTGAATGGAATATGCTGGATAGTAATGAGGAGAACATCAACATGGGAACTGTTTGAATTTCTTGATAAAATAAACACGAATGTAATGTTGCTCTTACAGAATCCCTCACAGAGTAGGCTGTTTTTTTTGTTTTAATCAAGTACAGTGGTACCTCTCCTCACGAAATTAATTGGTTCTGGAAGGAATTTCTGAACTAGAAAATTTTGTAAGTAGAGAGGCGTTTTCCAAGCCCCCCAAAAATTCAGCCATCAATGTTTTATAAAGCATAAAAATCAAATCAAAATATGTAACAAATAGATGTTACAATTAGATTTTTGCATGATAAATGGGAGTTGCGCATAATCGTTTTTTTTTTTGTTTTTTTTTGCCCTCTTTAGTTCATGTTCTCTCTCAGAAGGGGTTTTTGCCTGGCGTTTTGTCAAGAACTGATCTAAGGACGTTTGCTTTTGTCGGCTTTTAACAATCCTTCGAAAATGTCCAAGACAAACATCAGCATAGTGAGCAATCATCCAACTGGGGAACATTTTTTCCGGGTGATTTGCATTTACGTAAAACTATCGGAACACCTCATGGCCCGAGGGGCGATTGATGAGGAAGCTGCATAGACACATTTCTATCTATCTACACACACAGACACATAAGTAGAAGTAGCACTGTACATTAAACCTGATGCAGTGAAGCTGTTGATTGCCAATGTTGAGGGTGACTGCCCCTAAATTTTTACAATTCAAGACAAGTCAAGGCGATCTCTGCGGGTGTTACTCGTTTTCTTCTGTTAGTTTGCAACTGATATTTCAAAAGAAATACCAGTCTTTTTTCAGTGAAGAACATGACAAGAAAAGAAGAATATAAAACAACAAGAGCCGCAATTCAATATTATTCCCCATTTTCACCAGGTGTGGTTTCACGGATTGATTGACTGCGGATGATCCACAGTATATTTAGACGATTGCACTGGCCAACCCTTATAGGTGAAATCCTCCCTAAAAAAAAAAAATAAAAAAACCGAAATAAAAGTCCAAGTTTCTGGGGTTATGCCTTTTTCAAGTCCTCCAAATAAAAAGACATTAGCGAGCCTCGACTGTAAAAGGACAGGGTAATCCGAGACCTTGGTTGAGATTAATGTGCTGCAGTGGTCCTCTAAATTATGTTGTGCTGCTATTTGTCCTCCTACTGTATCTGCTGCATGTGTGTAAGTGAGCGTGCATTTGTGTGTCAGAGAGTAAATGTATCAAGATTAAACTGCATGGCCATCTTGTACCCTCTTATTGGTGTTCGGCAGAACACCGTATTGATTAATAACTATGATTTCCTCCAGGGAAATGTCGATGTTACAAGAAAACAGCATGTTGTTTAACATCAACCAGCCCACAAAGATAGGATACCCTTGATAAATGTTTCAAAAAATAAAAATGAAAATCAATCATGATTTTAGAATGCTTAACATACACATTAAAAGGTGCTTTATATCACCACATTAATGATATAGTGCTCTTTTCTAAAGCAGTAGTGGGATTTGATGTGAAATAAAGCCATTACGGACGGCCTCTGAAGGACGCTAAAGGAATGAGGTTAATTAAAAAGATTCCGATGAAAAATAAGTATAGCTTAAAGCAACAGTCAAGTGCCATGAGAAAGAGGCACACCTTCCAAGTAGTTGGATGGTGAATCCCTTCTGTGGGTCCATTTAGCCCCTACCTCATTTATTAAACCTCCAAGACATACACTAAGAAATGTAGTCAAATCTAAAAGAAGAATGTGTGTTTGTGTCCACAATCCTAGAGGGGAAAAACAAACACAGATTTTGAATTAGGAGTTGAAATATGAGTGGGATGTGAAGGAAATGATGGAATGTTTAAGGCAAATTAATGTAACTTTTTTTTTCAATTTGAGCACCTATGATGCAAACCACTTGTGCATTACTAAATTTGTTATTAAACTGACGTTTTTGGTATGTTTTGATGCTAACACTTTTTAACTTTCTTTTTGGAGTTCTATGTCAGATAGAAGGGCAGTTGAAAGTGGAAAAAAGTTGTTCAGCAGATAGAATAAGGCTTCAAAATCGCATAGAAAATTAAAACAAGCCCTCGTCTCTGCTCTCAAATACTAATGGCGTGTCCACCAAAATGTGTGAAACGACGCCCTGTCGGAAAATGGATGTGACTTCGTCAAGCATATGTCTCGAGCCTACAATTCACGACATGTTTGAGTCATGAAAATAGTGTACAGTGAAGCCCCATTATTTGCAGCGGGTAGGGACCGGGCTTGCTCGCTCATCGCAAAAAAACAATCTCTGCTTAATTGAACCCAGTGAAATGCAGTAGAAGGAAAATTCTTTTTCCAAATAAATTATGGAGAAGGAGGAACCACTTAAAAAAAAACTTCCACAAATATTTTTAAAAATAGAAAAAATATATTTTTTAAATTATATACAGTATATATACAGTATATATATATATATATATATATATATATATATTTTTTTTTTGAAAAAATATCTGTGAACATGCAACTTTGTGGGTGTATAACTGCGTGTATGCCAGGACATACTATATATCCACTTAAGGCCTCTCGAGCCTGGACTAAAGATTCCGGATTGTTGCGGGGCTGTCTAAGCTATGACAAGCGGCGTTAGCCAGCAGCTAGCTCGCGAGCTAAAATGTTTCTAGGAAATTGACTCTACAGTTTCATTAATGTTGAAATGTTGCTTCACGATTGCCTGGATATAAAGCAATGATTTTATGATTGAAACAGTATGAACCAGTAACAGATTATTTGAGATTTGTACAATTTGCATTTGTAAAATGATTCCAAATCCTAACAAGTGGACCCAGAATCCCAATACAGGTGTGTTCCACCTTTCCTCAAAATGGTATTTTCTTCAGTGTCTGTGTTTGGAATTTATTTTTAAAATGAATGCAGCACCTTCACTTTTGGAAAACAAAGAGGCTTTGTTCTAAAGGATGACCAAAAGCACACATAACTTAAACTGTTACCCTGTGAAGTAAAAACAAATAAAGCCTCGGGCCATTAATGAAGGGAGGCAGTCGTGTAATTACCTGAGGACGTTGATGAAGTTACCCCAGTAAAACTTTTGCCGTCCATGGAGGATTCTTCTTCTTTGGCTGCAGGTGAGCGAACATGAGTGCCTTTGCTGCAGGGGACCCGACTCTCTGACTATCAAGCATTGCTCTTCAGCTTTTCCATACATATTGTGTTTATACACATCCCCCCTGGTTGTTGGCCTCCTCGGCTGTGCCACTTTGCATTCCAAACATGGCTGCAAGTGTTTTCTAGATTTTCTTTTACATCTATCGACACTTGTGACTGTTTTCTGCCCAACACTGCTGGGATTTGCTGTGAGTCACTGTGACTAATGTGCCGTGAGAGGTCACCCAGATGTGCTCTCAGGTAGGTTTGGCACAAATTCATTATCTCCGCCATTGAAGTCACTTTTTTACCCACTCTTGCGGATTATTCACGTTATTGGTGTGTGGGCATCTTCCTGTCCCTAATTGGGAAGGGAAATGTATTCTTTCAAGGGTATTCAGAGCCAAAAATTCATGGCGTGAAATACAAGTGATTGTAAATAACCGCACAAGACATTTTGAGGATGTCCTTGTGCTTTTCTTCAAATACACATGCAAGGAAAACATGCTTTCAGGAGAGGTTCTCGAACTAGTGTCTCGCTGCTAAATTGCAGTTGATTAAGTGAACGGGGATTCTCAAGAAAAAAATTTTTTGGATGATTCATCGCATACTTTAGTGATGGAACATGACCTATTTTGGGATGCTTGTAAAAGTAAAATCAGGGTGTTTATCTTAGCGTGAAGTGCGATTGGATTGTCCAATGAAAACCAAGTCGCTCGGTCTAGCTCACTTTTTTCAGACTATAATTTCAAATGGCAGTTTGCAGTACATAAAATTCCTTGAGTCTCTGATCTGAAACTTTGCCCGCCACGATCATGAAAGTGCACGAGACGAGACTAATTTATTCATGTCAGGTCCGACTGACAGTATTAACAAATATGACCCCCCCCCACCCCCCAAACACAAAAAGGAGGGGTGGAGGGTTGCTCTTTCTCCTGCAAATTGTCTGGCAAAATGTTACTAATTGTGAACTACATTTAATTAGAACACTTGGAGATCATGACTTTTGAAGACGGAGGTCAGTCATCGATTTAGTGTAGTCGCTTTTCTAAACTTTTATGTTAAAAAAAAAAAGCGTCATTAAAACACATTAGAAGTAGTTTAAAAGAAGCTCTCCTATCGCAGACCAACCGTGGTTGGAAGCTGCCATTTTCAGGCGCCCAAACAATGACGACGTCACTGTACATTTACATCAAGCGAGAGCATGCTCAAAGATGCAGCCCGGCTATTCCGAATAAACCGTGTCAAGGAATATATCGTCCCTGTGAATCCGAATGAAAATCATTCAGATTGGGCTTGATTATTTCGAATGCTCCTTGTCGTGGTTTGGTAAAGTAGAAAGTCATCAGACCCAACATCATTCTTTTCTCAATACCGCAGTATGTCGTACGTATTGACACTCACAAGGATTCATTTACTTCCCAAAGAATAAAAGAGTGACGGATGGCAACCTCTCACACATTCTGACAGCCCGTTATGAGAGATGGCGTTCCTTTCTTCTTCGAACTCCCTCTTCCTGTTTTTGTCGTCAATGTCTTTGCTTCGAGATAGCCCGATGACTTCTGAACAGATTGAATGGAATATTAATAGCCCCCCTAATTTATGTTAATGCATGCTAATCGACACACTCACCGACTCTCAATGGACTCGTTATCCAGATCATTTCGGAAAACCAGGAAGACATTCAGTCTGCGTGACCCTGAAAGTTGCCAGTTCAATTCCCAAAAAGCAGCGCCTGGGGGCTTGAAAAGCCTATTTAACCCTACGTGAAGTGGCATATCCAGTTCTCCTTCTAAACCTGGTGACATACCTGTAGATGCCAACGTTCCGCTGGATTACACATACACAGACCACATACTGAGAACGAGTCCATTCATAGAAAATGTCAAACTGATGCAGATGGAAACTGGAAGAAAACAAACATGCAAACAAAACAAAAATAAAAAGGTCTGAAAAGTATCAGACCGGCAAATCGTTGAAGTGCTTTCATCCAACGCAACAGTTAATGATTTATTTGACTGTGCTGAGGAGAAAACAGCACGACATGTCATCGTGGGCTTGCATGGTCTGCGTTGAAAAGGGTTTAATCATAATTACAGAGATACCAGAAAGGTGCAGAAGGTTTATATTGTTGAAATTTGGGAAATGTTTTCTTCCTGTCTTCTCTGCACAAAAATATTATTTGAACATCGAGTAAATGACTGTGGCACTTTGTGAAAATTGTAACGACAATCACAAACACTTTGATTAATTAATGGCTTTCGACGTCAGAAAAAAAAAATCTATGTGCTGTATATCTTTGTCAAGGCAGACATGAAGGCATCCGTTTACTTAATTAATCATCAGCTCAGGTTATATTTTGCTTTCTGTGTAGCTGTCATTCCGACCCACGGTGAATAGGTGGTCTTGGAACGTAGGAGGAGGGGAAAAAAAAAAAATCCCTTCTGTTGGCCAGATTAGTCTCTCCAAGGAGAAGTGTCAGCATGTCCTTGAGCAAGACTCTAAACGGCTAATTGCTCTTGATGTACTGTTGATGAGTGGCGGCGCAATACCGTGAAGAGTTTTCTCCAGAAATATTACCTCCTCCACTGACAGCCTTGAGAGTGATAAAGAAACGTTCGACACAAATACATAGACGGAGGTTTGGGTACACACCTCTGAATTGATCAACCAGGGTTCGAAAACTCAGTCCCTTCTTGAATCATAATCTTTATCTTCCAAAGGCATTTTGAACATTCGCTTCTAACCTTGTGAGAACAATTTTGGGAAGGCCATGTGTGTTCCCATTGAACAAGCAGGGGCATGCTCAGAACAATTTAGTGTCAAAGAACCTGAGTAGAGCCCTGACTTCAACCCCATCAAACACCTTGAACAACAGTGAGAGTGAGACGGTAGCATGAATGGACAAAAGTCCAAACGACACACATCTTTTAGAAAGTCTTCATGAGAGAAATGAAGACGTTAAAGATGCCAAATAGACACAACCTCTACAAGTGTGACTATGGAAGGCTTAAAAAAATTGTAAAATATATTACGGCAACCCACAAATACTATTAATGCTATTAAATGATTACTTTTCTTTTTTTCTTTTTTTTTTGCCATAAAAAGCCATCAGGAAAATACATATAGACTATTTTTCATTTTCAGATCAAATGAAACCCACAGCAAGGCACACACGCTCACACTAGCAATGCAACAAGCCAAGACAATTTGAATTCTGAAAAAACTGGACTGGGATTTTACAGATAAAATGCTTGCCCTTCTCTGGGCATGTGCGTGCGTGTGTGTGTGTGTGTGTGTGTGTGTGTGTGTGTGTGTGTGTGTGTGTGTGTGTGTGTGTGTGTGTGTGTGTGTGATGTGATGTGAGAGCCTGCGCCTGTGTGAGTTCTGCACCATGCTTGATAAGATCAAGCGGCATTGAAACAGAAGGAAGCATCGGAGCGTGACAGTGTTTCTGTTGGGTTTTTGGATGATGGAAGATTTGGAAAAATTCCGTTGCCTCGCAAAAAAAAAAAAAAACTTCCAGAAGCAGAAATAATGGCCAACCCTGTTTTATGGCAAATGTCTGAAAGCCCTGAATGTGCTGAACACAAAAAAGACAACAGAAACAAAAGGAGTGCAGGTGTAAAGATGAACTCGATGTGCATCACACACTTTTTTTTTTTTTCATCAGTGACTCCCTATTGATTTGTTTTGGCTGGATTAATACTGCGGTATTAAATTTCCTCTGAGACTGTAGGGAGGACCTTTAGTGAGAATGAGGCTATTCTAGTGATTTGGCAGTACAAGTAGAAAAGCCCAGTATACTCAAAATGCTGATATTTTTCTCTTTCCATAAGTTTTGGATTGTTGGTACAAGTGGTAATTTTGAGTTTTGAGAAGAACTGCCACAGAAGATCCAACAGATGGCACTGTGGTTCAAAACTGGTGTTCCTTGTGGGTTTTTTTTTAAAGAAAATTATGACTGAGCCCAACACGTTATTTATCTTGCATGGTGCTTTGAGATACGAGTGACTCGACTTACACATTAAAAAACATACGAGACAATGTTCTGCAGAATCTTTGTTTTGACTTATGAGAAAAAGAGTGAAATATGAGTGCTGTGTGGTGGCAGTGAAACAACTCAATTCACACCGAGCAGCGGTTAGGCAGGGAGTGAGAAATGTTAAACACACACACACACACACACACACACACACATATATATATATATAGATATATATATATATAGATATATATATATATATATATATATATATATACACACACACACACACACACACACACACACATACACTCTCTCACACATGTACCTGCACACACACCACTAAATACTACAGCTACATCTACTACTCCTACTCATTAGCGTGCAAACAGTGTGCAAAAATGCATTATTTTGCGATCAAAAGCACATTTTCTTTGTTGTTGCTGGTATTCTACAGACCAAAATAACTAGAGCAAAAATCTCGGCTCTGCATAAAATATTTCTCTTCACAAAAATCTCGTGACAGTTTGGCAAAGATACATTTCATTTCTGGTGCCAAAGCTGTCTAACATCTGTTATTAGTGGAGTGCCATTATGCAATACTTTGTTGTACACCAGAAATATCATATACACAGCAATATAATAAATATGTGAAAGCATCCTTTTTTCTTTTTTTTTTCAAAAAAATGTGCAGTATAAATGTTTATTGTTTTGCATTGTAAAATATTCAGGATCTGCCTTTAGGACCACAGCTTTACCTTAATAATTTCCACTTCGAAAGAAATTGAAGATCTGATCACTTTTTTCAGTTGTACTCTGGAGCAAGGCATGAAGCTCTCAACTGCTCTGGGCACTTGTCTCCGTGCAGCCTCCTCAATCATAATGTATTCCATTTGTCGATGACGTCTACAGAAGTTAATGCAAGTGCATGTTTGTGTTTCCGACCTATGTTGAGCGTGCTCATGATCCATAATGGTGTGAGGAAAATGAATGTCCCCTCAAGGGAACAAATTAATGCTCTTCACACATGCACACACACACACACACACACATGCACACACACACACACACACACACACACAAACACACACACACACACACAAACACACACACACACACACACACACACACACACACACACACGTTTAGTGTCGTTGGCCCACTTAGCATACATTTTATATTCTGCCTGTTCTGCCTTTTTACTTCTTCTGTCTGTATATCTGAAACGGAGTCACACACATGCACGCACGCACACACAAAGGTTTGTCCTGTCTTCGGGCTTAAACAGGGATTGTCAGGGAGTCATGCAAGGTTTCAACTCAAGAACGTCAAGTGAGCACGTCAGATTAAAGCAAGGCTGGCTACACTAGATAGGGCACACATAGACACAGACGCACACACGGGAGTGTTCGCACATGCACGTATACTGTACATACACGCACCCCGTCTCAATGACACGTGCACTTGCTAAAACCCAGACTGAGTGACACATCAGACAGGAGCGGATGGCAGCGAAGAAGAGAAGGGCGAAATTGAGGCGAACATCTGGGAGAAAATGTAACAGGAAAGAAATGTTTAAGTGGAGGCAATAAAGAGAAAAATTAAACACAACGAGGCCACAGTTACTCTAATTACATAATAGAGCGAAGCTAATTCTACTGCTGCAGGAAGACTGTATGGGCAATTATGTTGTCAAGAGGTGTTTATGGTAGATGAATTGTAATGATGAAAGTAATGAGTGGTTGCATAAAAAAAATGTATACAACGCGTTTGCGTATGGAAGCGTAGAATATTCTTGACGACAATAGTGAAATGTTCTTTCCTTTTGGGGTGCAGACACAGTAACGTTCATGATGCCGAAGTTAAGCTTCCATGATGCAGAACTTAGCATTGTGTACAATATTCTTATTTTATTAATTGCAGTAATTAGCAGGGGGGGAAAACACAAACGCAAACCTTCAATTGTTGTCTTATGTCGATGTATCACAAAATCAGTTATGTGAAAAAGTTCAGGTTGCGATCACAAGGTCAGCTCAACTGTATTGACAGAGCCTCATCAAAAGTAAGAAATACAATGTTGGCCCGCGTTCAGATGAAAGTGTGAATATGATCCAACTAGAACTGTGACTTGAGTTTTGGACATTAAAAAAAAGTAAATCCAATATATCCTCTGGTGGTAAATAATGTCAACACTCCACATGAGTGTTCTTGCATGTACACAACACAAATTATTGCCATCTCATAAATCACACATGTCTCTGATTAGGTGTGGCGGTTCCTTGTAAATCAAACAACAGGCACACGATGACATCAGAGATGGCATTTTTTTTTCACCAATCATATTTATGACGTACTCCAACCAAGTCATAATGCCTGTTTTTCTGGGGGGAGGAATTAATTTCACAAAATTGAAAACTCCCCATTTATTTACCAAAATTCTCTTTGTGACTAAATGCCACTTCATAATTCCAGCTCTGCCTAAGTATCAGTCCAAATGACAATCAGGGGGGAAAATTAGTCCTCTGTACTTTTCAGAACATGGCGACAGGAAAGAGACTCATCTTACTCTGGAGGAGAATGAGGACTGCAAGAAGAGTGCGCGCAACGGGGGGACCGCACACCAGTATTATACTATCAAGGCAGCGCAACAGGGTAAGCTAATGTTGGCTGAGTAGTTACCGTGCGGTTGAAAAGTACATACATCTGACTCAGTGTTGGGAACTAGTTCTAATGGCCTTGTCAGACTACACGACTTTTTTGTCGTTCACCACGGTCGCGCTGTCAGACTACGAGATAAATATCGTTCTGTGTATTGGACAGGGCGAGATGTCAAACTACATGTCCGTCACCAACCAGATCCTGCCCAGTCATCGCGCTTCCATCAAGATTCAGTCCATCAGGGGCAGTTCTGTCAGGTAGGCGGGACAAGCAGCTGTCAAAGTCATGTCCACAGAGGTATTATGTGCTTGTGCATTGTTTCTGTGTTCAAAAAAGACAAAAATATGAATTAGCCATCCATCCATTCATTCATTTTCCGATCCACTTTATCCTCACAAGGGTTAGGCAGTCCGTATTCGCTTTTTGAAACCGGGTGGGCAAAGCTTACACAAAAATATCACATTTTTTCCCCTCCTGAATCCTCTCTGACCTTCTCATAAACATTATTATAGACGGATACCTTATCGTTTGCCAAGTCAGTGAATGGGGCTGGTCATGAAGTTCATGAAGTTTCATTCATTCAACTCGTTCAGGGACAACACTGATCTTACTGAAGGTGCCATGAGCTACATTAGCCTTTGTTTAATTAGTAACTGTTTTGAACGGATGAAAGAAATGTTGAATTATTGCTCTCACAAATCGGTATAAAAATAACTTCAACAACATTGTGGACATTAATATTAAAACCTTGCATGTAAGTATTGGTCATCATGAATTCATCGCTTCTAGCGTAACAGAATGAACTGTGAAAAATAATACCTTTAATCTTTTCAAACCTTACCTAAGATCAATATCATTTGGCTTTTGTCTCATGTTTTCAGTCGTATGTTCGCAGCATATGTACACCATGCGTTCAAGAGCTACATGTGGTGAAATAATTGAAGTCGCGGATGCACAGGGTCGCAATTAAAATCGACGTTTTCATGGAGCACTTGATTGCTGACCTCTTCAACCTTCCAGTCCAGATTGAAGTCTGGATAAATCCTCTTCACTGCTCTGCCACGCTGAGGCTTCCAGAATCATTAATAATGCCAACCATCATTGACGTCAAAGTGAGTTATCGGGTATTTCCAGACAACACCATGTCAAATGTAGTCACACAGGTCCGCTTGAAACTTGTTGTATTTTGGGCGGGGGGAGTTTGACTCTTGCTTCTTTCTTTTTTTTTCCCCCACAAGCTAATTGCTCTTGCCTCCTCCTCCCTGTCTCCCCTGTTCACTCACTTTCAGCAAGTGGAGAGAAATACAGTTTAACAAGTGAAACACTGTCATCATGAAGTGTGCAGACAAGAGCCGCCAGCGCAAGTGGAGTGGAAAGTGGAATAGAGTAGATCCTCTTGGCCTCAGCTGGCAGTCCTGTCTGGACATTCAACCTCCTCACATACTTTCACACGTGCCCTGAACACACGCTATTATATAAAAGCCTACAAACCCGAAGTTAAGCAGATGAAGAGGCTCAAATCTCAGACTACTTTCAAAGATGTTTACTTCTATTGATTTTGTTTACCTTAGAATGCAGCAAACCAATGGCCAGTATCGACATCAGATGTGGAAAATTACTGTCTGTATGTAGCACAGCCCAAGTGATAGCACGGCAAGCGGTGACTGCCCAAAACAAACCAACATGTCCTACATCAGCGATTTCCTCCGGAATTTCACCTGAAACCGTTTCTGTCACTTCTGTTTGACAGCAGCGTTCATCTTGTCTTATAGTAAACAAGTCAAGGTTTCATCTCTGCACGCGAAAGCAGTGAGACTGCCGCACAAACTAGGACATTTTCGGGTTAGGAGAGTTCAAAACACAGCAAGGTTTCTTTTTTTAGAACTAAATGGGAGAATATTGTTGGTAAATATGGCTTTGGACGTTCTGAAATTTTTGAAACATGAATAGGAAGGGATATGTGTGGGTCACAAGAAGAGTCCCGGTCAGGCAGGAGAAACAGGGAGTACTGAACAAACTGTATGTGCAAAAAAAAAAAAAAGTCACTTACAGGGGTACACTGCAAAAACTAAATCCAAAACACAAACAAAATCCTTGTAAAAAGCCCAAATAAACCAAAGCAACAAACAAACAAAAAACCATGACAATAAACAAAAATAATGTGACATTAACAAAAAAAAAAAAAAAATGACAGTAACACAAAACAACATGACAGCGACAACAATCCGACAAAGACTGACAGAACTGAGGGAATGAAATACAAGCAAACTGTCGAGACAACAAGGACCACCTGGACAAGACCCAAAGCATTGAGAGAGCTGATTGGCTGACACAAGAGCTCCGGATGACAAGAACAGGTGGAAACAAAACCAAAATGAGGAAGACAAAAGCACATGAAGAAACAAAACGATGAAACAAATCCAAACGTAATCTAGACGGAAACACAGTCATGATTTAAGTTATTTACCTGGCCTTGATTTCACTTCCCGCTCTGCATGCTGCTATTCTAAACATCAAAGCTAGAAGCTTTGAGACTTTATTTTTTTACTTTAACATTAAATGTAGTTTTGGTGGAGGTGGTGTTATCTTTGCTTACGCAGTGACTCTGATTGCAGAAGTCATTGATAGACATCTCTGGTTGCTGACTGGATGCAATTGAATTTGTTGCACGAGCAGGCAGAAGGCAACCAAAGCATCACTGCTATGGTTCCCACACACCGGGGAGTAAGTCTTTGACTGGCGTCAGCAAAGGCCACAAGTAAACCACTTTACCAACAGGACACATTTGGACCCATATAAATGTGTGTGTGTGTGTGTGCGTGTGCGTGTGCGTGTGTGTGTGCGTGTGTGTGTGTGTGTGTGTGTGTGTGTGTGTGTGTGTGTGTGTGTGTGTGTGTGTGTCCGCGCGCACTTGTGAGTTGTTGGTAGTGAGAGAAAGCAAAATTTTGGGTGAGCATTAAGTGAAATTAGCGGCTATGCTTCCACAAATACAAAGAAAAATATTTTTAAAATTTGAATCCATGCTTGGATCAGTTGCATAGGAAGGAAGAACTAAACTATCAATGGATTAGAATGTAATCCATCATGTAAAAAATTACAATTAAGGTGACAGTGAGTATTTTATGATAGACTCTTCAAAAGTGCAACTATTGCTAAGTTTATGCCCCTTTTTTAAAAAAAAACAAAAAAACAGGTGACTTGCATTCTGCTTATGTGCTGTTTGTTTTTTTTTTTTTTTTATAAATAAACTCAAATTCCCAGTAGTCAAAAATGTCAGACGCACCTAATTTGCCATCATTCCGAAGACGTGAGAAATTATTATGCATAATGTTTGTTAAATCCTCTCGTGGATGCTAAGGCAGTCACATCACAAGGCAATATTAATGTCTACTTCGCTGGTCGAAGGAATATTGTCTCCCTGAATATTTCCAGCCCTTCAAATCAGCTGGTGGCCAATGCGCAAATCAGTGAGGACATAATGTGCAATCAGTACAGCGCTTGCGTGTTTCTAATTTCGGGAGACGTTCTCGCCAGCTGAGATTGCTGAGATCTGAGAACAGATTGGTGCTAAAACCATAAGGGGAGGCCCCTGAGGGACATCAGTAGCCGTGATAGTGCACATTGACAATATTATACAATGCGGAAGGAAATAATGAGCTAATTAAAGCTTATAAAAGGATTATGCAGGATATTTTGTGCAAATATTTATGGTGACTGTGATGCTTTTAGACTATTGCCTTTGTCCAACAAATTGCAATTGCAATGGGGGGGACAAAAAGAGAGTGACATCAGGCCACAGGCTGAAGGACGGACATATCGCACGCATGTCTTTGCCCAATGCTACCTGGAAAAAGTGCGCCGGTGTGTTTGGATGAGCCGGTGAGGTGAGCATGCAGTCAGCAATGTGAACGCATCCGAATATATGACCCTCAAGGCACGAGTGAGCGAAAAAGGCATTAGGGAGAGTGAGCAAGACATTGGCAATGAGGCAGAGGATTGAGAGAAACAGGAGGGAGAAGGCCACCGGTCCGCTATTTTTAAAACATGACTTGGCCTTTCTTCACCATTTAAACGTATAATATAGAAAAGTCACTCTTCAGGAGAGCTTGCATAACCATGTGGGGTCCAATCTGTGTATTCAGTGTCCGTAAGAGCTGCCTGTTTTTGCCAAACTGTTGAACTGATTCGAAATGAAGGCCGATCGGTGAGTCGGAAGTGACTTCTCAGGTGTCGGTCTTAAGTCGCTCTTATGAAAATTGGTGGAATGGAAGAAGAAATGGAATGCCAGAGGGGTTCCCGGTTATCTATGAAGCAACACATGCCCACATCTCTTTTATTGATGTGTACAGTGAGACAAGTGAAGACTTGTCCTCGGCTCAACTGCCAACAAGGTGGGTAAAAATGACTAATCCTCAAAGAAATGGAATATATAGCACATCTTTCATTCATAAAATGCCACCGCTGGGCACACTGTCAGAATATGAAAATCAGCAATTGCCATAATGTGTTAGGGTGTCATAATGTGTCATTTCTTGAATGTCAAGTTTAAAATTACAGCAACTATGTCGAGGCAATTTTTCAAATTGCAAGTGTCCTCAACTTTAGCTGTTGCATGCAGAGAAGGGAAGGCTGACAGTGGGTGGGGAGAGTTTTTAGACGATTAACCCTTGTTCGTCTATAACTTCAGTATTCAAACTGTATTTCACAAGTAAGCATTATTGACACAGGCAATAAACAAAAAAAAAAAAAAACGTATCGACGATGGTAGACCCTGACATTTAAGTTGCTTTCACATTTACCTCCTCTCTGGTCTATAGCCGTGAAGGGCTTCGTACTTGTCTTTGCCCTCCTGGTTCAGAGTACTAAAAAGAAATTGACAGAAGACGCCATAACAAACTACAAATTGTACAACTCTTTCCTTTTTGGTTGCAAAACATGAATTCACCCGAGATTTTCAATGTCAGTTCACATTCTAAGCAGATTACCGGTAGTGTAGTAGAAAGTAAGATGCATTCGCTCTGCATTCATATCCGAAAACGCGCAGTGGTAGACAACAATGTGAAGAGATGAGCAATTATTTATTATCCGAGCAATAAGCCATCGTCGTCACATTAAATCATTCAATGCCATTCCTTGCTTTCATACGGCATAAAGGCCGCATGGTAATTGGATGATAACTCGAGTAATTAACGTCTGCCAATCTGACCGAATGACCTTCTCTACCTGGCACACATAGTGACCCTCAAAAGATTGAGGAGACCCAGTTGAAGATTGTGACGGGGTTGACCCCTGAAATGAAACATCAAACGGCTCAAGTGACTGGTTGGCAACACGTTAACCCTATGAAAATAATTGAGCAATATATCACGATTCCTCGCTTTTCACAAACGATCTCCTTTAACTGCATCGGAGCATAAAAAGGAAGCAGTATGAAATATATTCAAATCAGGGACTCTGTCATGTAGAGCGCAGAGGCAGCTGGATCTCATCTAAATAGATCTCATTAGTGTTTCGCAACTCATGGACTCACCTTCCCTCCTACCGCGGTACTATACATACACTTCCTGGGCTGAGTCATGATTTTGCCCCTCCCACAAAAAAAATACATAAATAACAGCCCCATGGCCTGACACCTTGAGGTCTCCAAGGTAATAAAGTAGGCCCGTTATCTTCAGCCCATTAAGAGTTCCTTGTGAAAATAAACTACTCGGAGACGGAAGACGGGCAGCGCGATGAAGAGCGAGTGCGCGGGGAGGATGGCAAGCTACGACTCTTTGCGATAACGGATGTAAAAGAAAGCAAGAAGGCTGCAGTTTGACAGCAGTTGACTGTCTTTGCTTCACTCGCCTCAGTCATTATTGGCTATTTATTGGATAATGAGTACAATTAAGCCTTTTTTCATGGTCGTATTAAGTCGAACCCATAACCCAGACAGAATGTGACATCTGTTTGCTGCAGATGCATGGCGGGATAGTCTAGCAGAGCCTTCACAGGGAACTCTTTCTTTTTATATTTGGACTTTTTTTTTTTGTTTTGTTTTGTTTTTGAACAACTAATAGGCACAGTGAGTGCTCAGGGGGCACAGTGTTAGCTTGCAGCCAAAGCAGCAGAAGGCAAGTAAGCTGAAATAACATTTTGATTATCGTTGTCTCATTCAAGTCTCCAAAAAAATAAAATCGCACAGCCAACTTTTATCTTGACAGTTCAACAGCTATAAACAAGTCAATGCACTCGCCGTGATCCAATCTTTTTTGTTCGATCCGGACAGCTATTATAAGTTGGCTGTGCCGTTTACCTCGTGCATTGTAACATTGAAAATATTCCGCCAGAAAAGCTCAGCTTTCGTTCGGTCTTAGTGATGACGTCAGCGTTAGGCTACTAGCATTACATTTCCAGTGATTCTTAGACACGGAAGCAGTGAGTGGCTCTTGCGCAGATTCAATGAAAACAGACAGCTGCTTGTGTTTCGATTAGTATGAGAATGCAAATATCAATGTGAAAGTAAATAGGAAGGAATTTAAGACTAAATTTTACTCTCAGTTCAACAGACGGCAATGATATTGTCCCACATTTTCACATTCGGCTAGTAGGACTACATTTCTTATCCATAGAAGCAGGAAGTAGTCCTAGTTCCAGTGTGACGAAAACATGCTAGCGATTAGATGTGGATGAGAATGATAAAGAGGTTGTAACAGGAAGGAATTTGAATTAAAGACGACGAACTGGACAAAATGACGTCGTCACTAAACTTGTATGTGCCGAAAAATGCAGTACGATGTGATTCAAAATAGAGCACTTGGGTCCTGGATGTCAAATGCGATGCAATTATGCATGTTTATTCGGGAAAACATAATCAGCTCCTGTTTCTCTCAGATGAAAAATCATCTCGAAAATGTCAGCTCCATGTTTAGCTTGGAATCCAAAAGGTTATTTGATGCTTTTTTTTTTCTCAATCCCCTGAAAATGCGTCTCAACTCACAATTATTCATTCAGATTGGTGCAAGATGTTTGTGGGCTCTGAACTGTGTATGTCTTCTACATGTAATGCTTGTCACATGCAAATCCAACCATTAACATGTAGCAAATAGCCATGTCAATTTTTCGGACCGTTACCATTATCTGTGTCTTCATTTGCCCTGCTGACAATGTCCTTTTGTTTTTCTTGTTCCTGTCTTCCTGCGTAACCTTTACCTCTGCTCTCTCCCCATGTTTCTACTTGTGGCGGTTAGTTGTGTGTGTCTGAGTGAGTGTGTAGCTTGTCTGTAGTGTATATGTCTCAGTGTGCATGACAGTGAGTCCACCTCAGGGAGAAATAAGTGTGTGTGTGTGTGTGTGTGTGTGTGTGTGTGTGTGTGTGGTCTATATTTAGGCACTTCTCAAACGGAATGCATCTTGGGAAAATGTACAAGTTCAACCAACTGAGTATTATTCTTAAAAAAAAAGAAGAAGGCACTCCAACCCCCCCAACCCCCCTCCCCCTCCATTTTATGCCTTTACTCTTTTTATTCTTCATTCCTAATATCCCACTTGACTAATCCTCTCATTAGTATTTTTCTTCTCGGTCTCCCAGTGTTCCGTCAAGGAATGGGTATTTGAAGTAATACCGTTAATAGCTTACAGGGGAAGTTAACAACCAGTTATTGATCTTTTTTTTCCCAGCTGATAAATTATATAATATTACAGAAAGTGGGGGGTTTCTCTTTCACTCTGCAGCACGGTGTATTTGTCTGCCTCGCAGTCTTTAGTCCTGGGTTCAAATCTGCGCTCGGATCTTTCTGTGCGAATGTACTATCTGCGTTTGCACTTTGGCCCTGTGCTGGTGTTGGTTTTTGCCCAGTCATACAGCTTCTGCCAACCAACAAATAAAGTAGTGCCTTGAGATACAAGTTTAATTCAAGTGATCATCTTTCCCTTTTGAACAGAATGAAAATGTGATGAAGAAAAAAATGGTTTGGTTGTTCTAAATACACAATGTCGAATTCTCTTTGTTTTATGTTTAGTTTGACAATAAACCTCAAATGGGAGTGGGATTAATCAGCTTGAAGTTTCTGTCTGATTTATCTCATGAGCCATTCATTTCCTTTCCCATATTGTTCTATTCCCATCAACATAATGCAAGTTGACCTTGGTTCATCTGTCCCAAGAACCTGATGTAAGACCATGGGTGTCCTTTTCTTTTTTTTTCATGTTTTCTGGCAATGTCGAACCAGCAGTTTCTGTTCTGCAATGTAACTGTGTACTTCTATGATCATAGAGAGAAAAAAAATTATCCATTCTATTCCACCTCCATTTAGTTAAGGTTACTAAACAACAAAACACAATTGATATGGACATTTGAATGATGCTTTGTAAGTACAAGCAATACTTTGGGTATAGTTTGAAAAATAGTTAAAACACCTCATAGTGTTTATTATGTTTGGTATTCTGCCCCTACCTTCTACTTTTTTTCTGCAAGCCCTCCTCTTGTCTTTCTCTCTCAGCCAGAAAAGTGTTTGGTATTCTCAGATTGTCTGCCCCTCGCTCCTTTCCTCTCCACTCGTCTCTGCTGCTCAGCTCCCTCTCTGCTCTTCTTTTTTTTTTTTTTTTTTTACTTCTCCCAACACCTTTCGTCGGATGCATCATGATGCATTATCTTCGTTCTCACTGCTTATCCCCGTCTTACCTTACAACCTGCTTGTTACCATCCTCCGTTTCCCTTTAAAGAAAACATGCATCAGCATGATGTGTTGTAGATCCTTCCAATGACTGGTTATTATTCTATGGTGCAAGTCACACATGCTCATCTCATATACATGTGCGGTTGCCTCATTATGCATGCCCTGCATTTAATTTTCTGCTTCATCTGCTGCAAGTCAAGCAGTTACTTTATACTATACAAACCCATAATCATGTGAAAACATACATGTAACCACTTGCTCAGAGCAGAGCATTACACGCAGATGAACTTTAATGGAGGCATGCATGATCGGAATTTCTCACGACACATAGAAAATGAAAATGCGGTACCGGTCCGCGGGCTACTTGGTAATGGGCCGCAAGGACAGAAAGGCACCACCTTTCCCCCTAAAAAGTTGTTGTTTTTTCTTTTCCGGGAGCTTATAAATCACCCCCACAACTCTGTCGATTACCTTCCAAAGGGAAATATAAATAGGGCTTGGTGATTACATAAACAAGAATTGTGAAATTACAGTGAGCACATGTGAGCATCAACGAGTGCTCAGATGCGCTGGAAATGTTCATGACAGCAGCCAATCAGAGTCCATCTTTTCTTTATCTCCTCTTGTTTGGAAGTTGAAGACATCAACAGAAAGTAAAAGAAACTAAACAAAGACCGAATGCGCCGCTGATGGACAGTCGTAACTCGGTGGTATGTTTCGAAGATGAAACTATTTTGACAAGACGGTTGCCCAATGTTGCTGGCACTAAAACGACGCGGTGTAAATGAAGCCGTTGTGCAAGGTAAGTCTTCAAAAACAGCCAGTGCAACAATTCTGTTCAATCATTTCTCCAAGTAGCACCCAAGTAATGTTGTGGAAAGCACAATCCGAAAGGAGTTTTCACAGGCTGACGAGATGCGCACTACTAAGTAGCCATGCATGCAACGGACCAAGGCAGCAATCAATCATTTCATCTTTCGATAATTCACTGTTTAATGATTGCCCGTTGGCGAAAACCATGTACTTGTTTGAACCAGTCCGTGGTGCAAAAAAAAGTTGGAGACCGCTGCTGCATATGACTTGACACAAAAATATTACCAGTACTATTACCCCTGTTCCTAAAAAAATGCTTCATTCAACAGGTGTGGTGTCAGAAATGTAGTTAAATTTTACAGTTGATTTCTGCACAAATATCTGCCAGGTTTTCGGCGAATGAGGTGAAAATAACCGTGTAACCCTGTATACTTGAAGCACACCTGCTGCTCACATCCACGGAATACACTTGATGTTGCCTCAATTTCTTCTAGACACTAATAACAGACGATCCACTGACCAAAGTCAAATGGACAAATGTTTAATGATTAAATAATCAATTATGTTTCCCAGCTTCAGCAACAGTATAATAGGCGCAGTTGATTAAGCGTGCACCCTGAAAATAGTAGAACATGCTCAGCCGTGTTGTCGAACAGTGATGCACAGCCCTCTATTAGCTTTTGACTAAGACCTGACACAGGAGAATAACCTCAATTTGAAATTTGCCAAGGGTGGGATGCCCGGGATGTCAGATTGGATATAGACAGTTGTTGGAAGCAAGCCTCAGTCTGAACTTGATAATAAGACTCTTCCCTTGGATGGGAGTTATGCGTGAAAGATTTAAGGTGCAAGACAGAGCCGGTGTTAGAAAGCTGGTGAGTGAATGCCAAAGGGGGGGGCAAAAAAAAACAGAAAGCATGCAGAGGGAAAAGGAAAACGTGTGCATCTTAAATGGTGAAAAGCAAACACTTTGCTTCAACAAGATTCCCACACTGATTTGATGAATGTGCTTATCAGACAGAGAAACACAAAGGATAAAATGGGGACACAGATATGAAAACGATTATCATTGCCCCCAATTCGCATCGAGGTTATTGCAGTATAGTCAAAAAAGTGGACTGAATTATAACTTGGGGAACAAGCCAAAGGATTAAAAAAATAAATAAAACAACAGTATTGTAAACTTCACACATAAGGCTGTATAATTTGAGTGGGTTGATTAAAAGCAATGATGAGGCGATTGATTTATAATCATCACAGGCTCTACAGTTATCAAGTAAAATTTTCAAACTTTAACATGAGCGATTTGCCTCTTCGCTAATTTTACAACGCCGAGTGGAAGTAGACCTTGGCCTAACATATTAGCTATCCAGCGTGGGTCCGTGTGACTTTGAAAACACTATTTCCGGAAGAATATTACACTGGAAAATCAATAGCATCTGTAGCCTCGTATAATCTCCTTCATGCATCATCAACTTAAGTGATTAACGACAAGTATGGCATTCCACTCATCTGAGTGGGGGACCGAAGGTTCAGTGCTCCTTTTAAAGTACGGCCAGCGGCGTCACATGGCCGAATCGAGGCCCGGGGCTTGGAATCAATGAACCAACCTTGAACCCGATTTGCCAGGCCATGAATGAGACATTATCGGCTTCCAACATGAACGCTTATATCTTCTCATTTTCTCACTTTGAATCCCTCACTCAGAAGGACTGACGCGCTTCAGTGAACCAAATTGGAAGTACCTTTTAGAAACTGATGTCATCTGACATCAACATTATCAATGGCCGCTTGACTGTTGCCTTCATATGAACTTCAGACAAACGAAACAAAAAAAAAAAAAGAATTACAGTTAATAAGCTTCCCTGTGTTCAACATTAAATGCAGAGCTCCCTTTTGATATTCAGTACGGAGCTATAAATAAATCAAGTGCTACCACTACGCTTTGTGAGAATCTTAGCAGGGTAATTGGACCAATTAATGTTTTACACTGAAGGCATTTGATTTCTTGCTCTGAAGAGTTGATAGTTTAAGGTGGATTTTGAGGTGGCGCTCCGGCACAGTTCCCCAGTGATTGGAAAAATCTGATTTTTACATAAAATAAGTAAGACCGTATCCATACGTGGACGATGTGATGTCGGGTGACAACTAAGATTCGAGGGTTTTAATGGTGTACCGCAGGGGTGCCCGTTACGTCGATCGTGATCGACAGGTTGATTAGCAAGTGAGTTTCAGTTGATCTCATGGCAGTAACTAATTCACCAGTTCTCCAGGTTTTACACGATTGATATACGTATACAGTAGCTGATTGATGTACAGGGCAGCCAGTCATTTATACACCTGACGAATGCTTCACCGTGTAGGCGCATACAACGGTGAAAACTAGCGAGTTGCCATATTAACTTTCAATTTGTTTTGTCTACTCAAAATGTAATAAAAAGTATAAAAATGATAAGAGGACTAAGAAATTAAAGTACAGTACTTCCATATTTTTTTTTTTTAACAATACTATTTTTGAATCATGTTTACCTCATCTGCCAGTGTATTATCGGTACACCGAAGAAGTGATACAATGAATCAATAATCAAAAACAGGAGACAAACGTTCCTGTCGAAAAGAAATGCTGCTAATTATTCATCTCTTTTGAATTGTCTGCTGTTTAAAGTCTCTTGTTCAGCATCTTACGGACAATTATTTCATTTTCCAGAGGTGGATATTCCAACATAGTATGAGCAAAACCCCTAAAATCCAAATCAACAAATCAAACGCGAGGCTGCAGGTGTGTGCTGACAACCGGCAAATGGCTGACACTTTCTCAGTGTGGCCTTGTGTCTCTGATTGGCTCTTCTTGCTTGGGTGTGGTGATTTCTGAAACATTGAAGGTACATCATGGGGGCTGCAGCAAGGGGATGTTTTGTTTTGTTTTGTTTTTTCCCACAGGCCATTTTGCTAATGTACTAAAATCAGGATTACACTGACAGTTTTGATGAACGGGACAAAAAATAAAAAGATTGTTATTTTATCTCCAAAGTATCTTTTAAGTGTGGTTATCACAGCGGTAATGTGACATTACTGCTGTGATGTGTTAAATGCAGGTTACAGTTCATGTATGCATGTACATGATCATTAAAATTGTCTTGAAACAAGGTATGAATAAGTTAATGATATTAAAGTTTGAACTTGTGAAATAGACCTTTCCTTTCATCCATAAATGCAGCACTGTGAAATATGAAAAATGCTCAGTCACCCTATTGTCCTGTCGACTCAAACAGGCCCAAAAAAAAAAAAAAAAAAAACGCTAGCAAAAATGTTAAGCGGCTCAGATGTCAGATTGATTTCACTACGTTGTCGACAGAGAAGGTTGAACACCACCTTATCCACTTCCTAAAGGTATGAGAGAGTGAAAGAAAGATAGAGAAAGAGACACAGAGACAGAGAGAGAGAGAGTTGGCACAGACTCAAAAGCTTAGTGTAGAGGTCACCTTTGGCCTAACATAGCCTCACCCACATGCACACACTCAAAAACAGGCACATACAAACACATTCTCACACATAGTTGGGTGGTTGACATCGCAGCCTTGATCGATGCAACAAGAGAAACAACAGTAATGTGACACCCCCCCCCACCCCCCGTTGCACGGCATCCTACGGTGGTGCAGTCGATACGGTTTAGTGCTGCAACTGTCCGCCAACACAGCCACATGAATACATTTTAGACAAATATGGAGTGGGATCTGATCATCAAAGTTGTCAAATCCCTTTGTACTTTTCCCCCTCAGGTTTAACGATCTGTTTGCGCCAAGAAACGTTCCCCACTGACTCTGCTGGCATGAAAAACACTTTTAGATTTTGTGTCCAGCATTCTTGAACAGCAAAAGCAGCAGCGGAGTTAGGTGTGTTTATTTAACCAACTCAGACTGGATTTACCCTACATGGTTCAACCCACACAATTTCCAACATTTTGCTGCCAAGCATTCAGATATGTGTCATGATAGCATACAGAAGATGTTATTTTTAGCGACTATACTGAACCCTCTAGCGACTGTTTTTCAACCAAAGTGACTAGCGATAATGTCATCAGTGGTCCCCGTATTCGCAACACTCTTTTTTTTTTTTTTTTCCTGCACTGAAGAGGGATTAGGGGGGATTTACCCTGATAATGATTTGGAAATCCCAACTAGGAACAGCATACTGTTGAAGCTTGAACTCAAAATTAAAAATCTAGAAGAAAAATACAGGCACACTGGAGACATGTTTTTTTTTTTTTTTTTTGTGAATGGTTATTAAATAGTGATATAATACAGTGGTATCTTGAAATATGACCACACGAAACTCTCGGAGTATGAATATGAGTCAAATCATCTTTCCCCATTAAAATGAATGAAAATGTGATTAATCCATTCCAGCCTTCAAATAAAATAAAATAAAATAAAATAAAATCACAATGTCTTGTGTAAAAGTCACAGTCACTGAGAGAGAGAACGAGAGAGAGCGAGAGAGAGAGAGAGAGAGAGAGAGAGAGAGAGAGAGAGAGAGAGAGAGAGAGAGAGAGAGAGAGAGAGAGAGAGAGAGAGAATGGAACACAATTGATGGTAAAATGTTGGCATAGCCATTGACAGCCATTCCAGTTTCTCATATGGCCCTTTGAACAATACACCCTGGACTGCTCATCGGTCAATCACCGGGCACATAGATCAGAATCAAAATTACCTTTATTGGCCAAGTACGGAAAAACACACAAGGAATTTGAATCCAAATGAATGAGCTACATGAGTATTGCAGACAACAATTCACTCACACTCACGCCGTCACTGAATGGCGATGGAACCCTTGGCTTGCATGGAAGCACTTTAATACTGTTTAAAACCAAAGAAAGGACTTTTATGACAAATAAATAAATACACAGAATGCAAACACAAGAACCAGACAGTCTCAAGAGAGACATACTGGGCATAACTAATCTGAACAAACAGAACATAAAAATGGAAGTAAAAAAAAAAAAAACACTGTGATTATAGAGATAACAGCGCCAACGGGAACACTCATCAGAAATTTGCCATCTCCACTTAATGTAAGATTATATTTAGTAGCAGCAGGTAATACTTTCCACTTGATGCGGCGGACGGATGGGGTCTTCGGGCAGGCATGGTCGCTTTAGAGCGCCTCGTTGTTGCACTGTGGAATAGCCCCATAATAAGCCGATGGCAGATAGTCCATTCATCGGTGGCTTTAAGCAAATAGGGTATTTGATTGACAGCTGACAGTTGAGCAGGGCATAGTTTCAGCACATCCGGCAGACACATACGCATGAGAGCGCGTTCTCATCCACTCACATACATCAAAGCACTAATCATAAATGCTTACAGCCGACCACTTCAAAGAGTTAATCTCATATTTGTACAGATGACCACTTGCATCACTGCGCACACACTCCCAGTATTCCCTCAACACGCTAATCAAGAGCAATTCCAAGTGAATTTATTTTCTCCGACACAGATGGAGGCTGTGCTGTTGCTGACAAATCTACAAGCTTAATAATTCCGCTGCCTAACGAAGGTTGGCGCCATTGTGAATCGCTAACAGCGTGACATTAAAACGTAGCATTCAACTACGCCAGTACTGGAGGAATGTTCGGAAGAAGCCAGTAACTGTATTGGCATCTTAATACTATGTAGGTAAGAATGTGATGTGTTTTATGTATAGAGTATTTCATGTTTTTAAGTAGATAATGGACAATGTTTGTGTTTTGGGTTTTTTTTTCTTTTTTTTTTGATTGACAGTGCTGTTTTTATAAACAGGAAGCAAACACTAAAGCTTAGAAGTGCCATTTGTCATGCTCAGAAGAGGCGAAGAGTCACCAACTGAAAATGTCACATGAAGAACGCGCAAGTCAAAAGCACAAAGCATTTAAACGTTTGCGATTTTGCAGCTGTCTGCGATCCTGTTACTGCTGCGCAAAATGTTATAGTAAATTAAAGTCCAGGACAAATATTTTGGCAATTAATCTCATTTTGTGCTTGAATCCATGTTGCTGATAATAATAATAATAATAATAATAATACATTACATTTATAAGCGCCTTTCAAAACACTCAAGGACACTTTACAATCAAAACAAGAACAATAAAACCACAGATAAAATTATAAATAATAAAAGGAGAGATGAATTTAAACTGAATTTAGCGACTC
>NW_017806164.1:1600486-1617082 GCF_001891065.2 Hippocampus comes
CGACCGACGGTCCAAAACCACAACGAATTGCGACAGGAGAGGAGGGTTTCTCCCATGACAAGAGTAAACCGTAAAAAAACCCGTAAAACAAACGCTAAAAAAGAATAATAGCGGGTGAGCAGCGGCAGCCAGACGCGCCAGCGTTCACTCAACCCGGACTTGTATGCAGGCAGCGTGGGATTGGTTCCCACCCAGTGACGATGCGGATGTGGGCGTGAATGGTCGGTCGTTTGTCTCTCTAGTTGCCCTCTGACTGACTGGCGACGAGTTCAGGGTGTGGTCTGCCTTTCGCCCTAAATCAGCTGGGATAGGCTCCAGCAACTCCCCGCGACCCTCTTCAGGATAAGCGGTGTTAAAAATGGATGGATGCTTGAATCCCTTTAAATCAACTTTTGAACATGACTGTAATATATACTGAATACCTTTGAAATTTGCTTGAGCAGTGTTATACTGTACATGAATGAGCCTATCAGTATTTAGCTTCTTAATTACTTTTAATTTCTCCTGACGTCCATCGACCAACTAAATTCAAAGAAATACACACAAAGAATGGAGCAGATTGAGACAGAGGACAACCACAGTCAGGTGATCTTTGGGATTCATGACAACAATCTGAATTCCACAATAGCAGAGAGCATATTTAAATATTAAAATATGAATAATTGATGCCGCGAGGAACAGTAGACTGAGACCATACCTTGAATAAAATAATGCCGTAGCATGTGACACTATTACAAAACATCTTCCTTGGAAAACTGAAAGCAATGTCACTCCTTTAAATATAGTTTCGTCTCACTGCCAACATCCCGTATATTTTCCATATGATTTGAAAAGATGCATTTCACAACTGCAATCTTCTGACATTCTTATGTGCTCCCCTTTGAGATTGGTTGAGATGAAACTCCGAAAAATAAAGGCGCCACTAAGAAAACTATCTGGCTGGAGGCTTCAAAAAAAAAAAAAAAAAAGACTACAGATGAAAAGCCTTCTCTCACGGGTAACAACATGTCGAAGGACCCGAATTGCCAAAGCAGGAAACTGCAATCCTTTTGCATTCAGAAGTCGTGACCGCACAAGGCTCTTGCCGGTGTTGGTGCAAAGCTGTACATCAAGACAGAAAGTTTTGGAAGTTGTTCCGAGTGGGTGTTTATGAGTCCAGACTCATGAAAGAAAACAAATAGTAATTTAACGAGTAATGAGGGAGAAATAAAATTACACCATCGACTAAAGAACTTGGTTCTCCACTTTTTTGGTTCTCAAAATATTTCTCATGTATCTTAATAATGTCACCATGCTTCTGCCCAAATGCACAATGGATAAAGAATTACAGCACACTCAATATCCACCTGTCACACTATTTCAAATGGATCTTAAATCAAAATGAAACACACCCAACAACCTATGCATCTTACTTTATGTAAGTTTAAAAATGTATATGCCAGTAGCTCACATTTTGAACACAAAAGAAGCAAAACAAACCACTTCAAAAAGATTTATCAATAGAGTCCCCCCCACCACCACCACCACCACCGCATACTTGTGGTTCAGCACCCATGCATTTGCATACTCCTGGATTATTTTTTAAATCTTTTGTAATTATCTTTTCTTGTTTTTTTGTTTTGTTTTGTTTCTTATCCCCCTCCACCCCATTTTCCCAATGCTTTTCGTAGAAAATGCATTTTGAATGTTCAACAGCGTTTATTGACGAATTTATAGGGTGACAAAAAACAATCCCAAACCACCTCGCCCCAAATGCATTTCAATGAGATTCAGCTCTACACAGATTTTTGCGATCGGTGGGCCGGCCCCGTCCTCATCTGCCACGAGTAGAATAATACCACTGCACAAGTCATACAGGTGAAGTCATGACTACCACAGGGAAGGCCCCTTTTTGTTTCCTCTGTACAAAGCTTTGCCCATGATTTGTATAAGGTTGATGTGAAAGAACTTGACACAGATGAACCCCAAAAAATTGGGATCAACTACAACAGATTGGGAGTCTGCAGGTCCACGGACTCACTCCAAAATCTTGTAAAAAAAAAAAAAGTCTTTCTAAAAAAGTAGAAGCTGTTTTAAAAGCAGCTGCATGGACTGGAACCAGTTTATTGTATTTTTAACATCCTCTACGTTTTGTAGCTAGGGAGGGTTTTAAGACCGATGTGCAGGATAACTGGACACATCAGACAACAACCGACATAGTGGACACGTAGAAGTGTCTGACTTTTGTTTTTCCTTGTCACCTTGATTCGTTTTCCCTCTGTGGAATTTCCCAAAGAGAATTCAAAGTAATCTCCATCAGTCATACATGTTTGCATGTACTGCATGCATGTTTATGAAATAGGTTGGAGCCTGTCTGTGTGTGCATGATTTTCATGGTCAAAGCCTCTTTAATGGGCTTCCAAGTCATCTTGCATTCAAGTCCCTCAACAGGAAAATAAATAAATAAAGTAACCAGCAGCAAATTGAGGCAAGTGAACAAACGGGGACATACATGAGGCTTAAAGACAGGTTAAAAAAATATCAAATATAAAATAAAACAGATAAAAGAAAGATAGGAGTATTTTTTTTTCTTTACCACAGAGATGCCGTCCCACGAGGAAAACCCCCACAAACACTCGATAAAATTTCTACTTCATAAGCTCGACTAATTCAGGCAGCTTTTTTCGAGATGTAAAATTGAGAATTTAAAAAATGTCCTTCGTGGAGATGCCAAATTAAATCACATCTACCCATTCAAATAGTTCTCCATTTATGTAGGATAATTACATCCCTTAAACGTCATTATTTTGAAATTGTCTACTATTATCCTTATGTAGTTGAACAAAAAGAATGTGATCATTATCTCTCTTCATGAGAGGCAAAATGATCCAATATTCAGTTGTGACTTGGCATACTCGGCTCGAGGTTTGCACATTTGTGAGATTCGGGATTTGAATATTAGCTCTGGTGCTTCTGTGTGGCGTTCGTATGTTCTCACTACAGCTGCGTGGGAATCCTCCTGTTAGTTTGGCTTCGCCTCCATATTTCAAAAGGCCCCTAAATTGTCTAGAGAGACCGAATGGTTGTTTGTCTACATATGAGCCTTAAGATTGACTGGCGACCTGTCCAGGAAGTACCTTGCCTGGGATGGGCTCCATGGGCTCAAAGAGGACAAGCATTGTAGAAAATGGAGGGAGGGTGGGGGTTGATAAGCTGTGACCCATTTTGGTCCATTTGGGAATCTGCAGAAATCTGTCCTGTTTGGAAACCGCTTTTAAATTAGTAGCAGCACAAATAATGTTGCAAGTTCCACAATATTTCCTCTGTGTGGGACAGTCCTGGCGCTGCCTTTGCACTTTTACATCGCAGCACTTAACAAATGCTCAGGGGAAGTTCTGGCACTGGTCCTTGTTGCTAAGCGACAATTTGAAACTCATTTCAGGAGAGGCAATCTTTTACTCAAGGAATAAATATTTATACCTTTTAGCGTTTGGCACCATGAGGGCAAAAACAAGCATTTAAGTTTCCAGCTTGAACTTGGGAAACAGTTGAGAGACACATGACGCAACACACACGAACATGACAAATACATCATGTGACCATTTTCTTTTTGCTTAATTTTCAAAGTGTTTTATTTTTAAAGAACAAGATGAGCTGAGGGAGATGGGAAGTTTGCATGTGACACAAATCCCACTGGATCTCTACATCATTTCATCAAGATACAACATTGCTCTTACTATTAGCTTTGATGTTGATAATGATGATGATGTCCTCAGCATTTCTCCCTTCTCATCCATTAATATTGAGTTTTCTCCCTAATGTCCGATTACAGACAGATACAATTCCCTCTGTGCGCCTCCCATGCTTCCCTCCTGCTCCCAGTCATCTCCCTTCTCATTTTAAATGTCTCCATTCACACCTCTCCCCCGCTGCTCTCCTCTGGCTTTGGGGCCAAATTAATTGATGTTATCTTGTCTCGGCAGGGTAGGTTTGCAAACTTGGCTTTTTATCAGTGAGGGATTGCTTTCCATTACTTATGGCTTCATTTAAAGCACTCGCTGTACATTGTCCCTTCCCCCTCTCCTCTCCCCCTCCCCCAGACTATGTCCCTCTCTTTAGACTTCATCTATTAGCGGTGTGTGAACACGGCTAATTCGGTTTGGTCTCCTTCCATAAAATCATAGACGTGTTTAACTTCAGTCAAAACGTTAAACTAGAAAGGCACTCAGTCGAGGTGGAAAAATGGTGACTGGAATATCAATGCAAACATTTCCTCGAAAAAAAAATAACAAAATTGAACCAAATCTGTATTCACAGTGCTAAAAATATAAAAGGAAAGGATATTAGGAAGGCACTCCATTCTCAAGGGGCGTTTATGAAGGATGCACGATTGACTCCAAAAGCTTTGCTAACACAAATATTTTCCATTTGTGACCCGTGCAACAATCAACCACAAATCAAGCTGATTTTAGTCGCGGTCAAGAAATGTTAATTTCTACCTTCCAGCTTCTCTTGGTTAATTTCACCCCCTATCTCCGATGTAATCGTTTGTATTCTTGCTCTACTCCTGCAAAAGCGCTGTTGATTCAGACACAATTACTTTGCTCCCAAAGAAAAACAACATGACATCAGCAGTAGGAGGTCAAGCTACATCCCCCATTCAGACCCCAGTGATGGTTCAACATAATCAAATTATCTGTAATGATTTAATTAATTATCGCTGGTGAGCCTATTGTGCCATTTCACATATGTTAACAAAGAAATACAATTTAAGACCACTTATTGCGTCTGTATTTCACTTTTAATTAGAAACACTACATATGTGGTCATTTGAGTTTGTCGCTGATGATTGGAACTCATTATTCATATTCACCCCTGTCATACAAGTATGCGTGTCTGTGTGCGTGTGCATTTATTTCGTGTGTCCAAATGATCAGGGCCCAGCCTTTCAGTGCCACTAGGTACAGCAGAATCAAACAGCGGTTGCCGCTTGTAGAGAGAAGGGGTTCATCACACAACACGCGCTGGTGGTAGCGCACGCACACCTTCGGTGAGGCAGTGAAGAACACACATCAGTAAATGACAAGATAGCCTTGCATTTACACTGTGTAAACACTCATACCAGCTCCGACTGATACTGGGGAGACGAAGACAGGAGCAGCGAGCTGTGAGTCACCCACACAGAATCATTAACATGGGCAGCTCTTCTCATAAATCACCAGCGGAGCCCAGGCTCACTTGCATCCTCCACCCGGGAAAAATATCGCCTATTCAACACGAGACGCTACCTTCTGATTTGTCTGTTCTGAGGACTGACACCAACACTAACGCCAATGTATGTCTCACCCGGATTTTTTTATCTCAGGCAAACACAGGATGAATGTGAAAGGATGAGCTTAAATCTCCAGTCATTTGCAATGGCGTTGAACTGCAAAATATTCAGACAATGATTGCCATGATCGGTGGTCATAGTAATGGGGTGGAAGCTGAGTATTCAAGAGGCTCATGGCATGACATGGGGGAGCTATCAACATACACCAACTCATTCGACCTGTCCGATGCTGTCATGTCCTATTTGCTGCTTGTTGTGTCATATCCTCACAGAGTGTCACACTGTCTTCCCATGCAGTTCACATATAGATAAGAACTCCTCGGTAACATTGTTTTCATTTGCTGCTGTTATACTGTTCTTGCCCTCTGTTGCTTTTGCTCCATTCTGTTTTCTCTTTGTCAGTCACTTCTCAAACCTCATTCTGTCCAACTGCATTTCCGATAAATACACGTCTCAAAAAGAAAAAAATAACCACAAAAACAAAAAAAACAAAAAAGAGGGACAAAATCAGACTCTGCTTTTAAACAGCAAAAATAAATAAAGACTGCAACCTATGAGAATGATCTGATGTGGTGCAGTTAATCACAGATGCAAACCACAGCCGCAGAAATAAAACACTCATTCGGAATGTTACCTGTGCATCGCTATCACCCTAAAAGCCTTTTGTATCTCCTGGATCCAAATAGTGTACCTAAGTTGAGGCTAATGTGACCAGATTTACGATACTATTAACTGGAAGTGACACTTTGCCCCCGTTTCTGATCATCAGAGAAATTTCGCAAATCACACAAACTGTCCAAATGTGAACTTACCTTCGTAGACGGCTTTGAAGCCCTGTGCACTGACGGCAAAATCGGTGGTAAACCACAAGGCCAATATAGATCCGGTGCTGACAATAGGAGAAGGCAGCATGAACCCTGACAACCTATGAAAAACAGAACATGGGGAAAATTATTTTCAACGCATCACGATCACCCCATAAAACAATTTGCACACTTTGAAGAGCAGTCTAAACAAGTTAGGCTAATCCACCTGGTGACATTGTGCTTAAATCACAAGCCCAGACCTCCCTGCTCGTTAGGTACGCTGGGACCTTTTCCTCCCATTTCCTTTGAAAAATGGAATACTGAAATCTGTTAGCAAGCCCTAACATGCACAGCAATAAACAGTAATTAAAGGAGTTTACATTTAACAGTGAGTTGCACTGTTTAATGATGTGAAAAATCCCATTTCGGATACAAAAAATATGAGTTTCAGTCTGTAATGGAATCTGTAATGGCCTTCTCAAGATTAATAGAGAGGTGACGACTGAACGATTGGGGGAGCGGAAAAGGGACGACTCACAGATAAGGAACAAAAAAAAAAAACAAAAAAAAATTGAGAGGGCTGGAACAGACTGCTGCCTGGATAATGACGCCAAATTATTGTACAGTCAATGAAAAGTGTTTTGTTATGGGGAACTCAAGTCAAATTTCATACATCTTTCAAATGTCACAGCAAGGTTAGATAACAAAAGCAAATAAATACAACATACATAGAAACAACACTGAAACTGGAGTGAAATGCCCTTGGTGATGGTGTCATTCTTCAAATCACCAGATAAATGTTTAGACCAGAGCTGTGCCTCTCCGGTCTTTGAGGCTCTGCTATTAGAACGTTTTAGATGTTTCCCCCTGATTCAAATGATCAGGATGATTATCAGGCTTCTACAGAGCTTGCTGATGAGCTGGTCCTTCGAACCCGGTGTGTTGCAGGAGGGAAACCTCTAAAACATGCCGGGTAGCGACCTTCGAGGATCGAAGTTGCCCATCCCTGGATTACACAATGTTTATATTCATTCACGGGCCACAGCATTATGCCCACATGCCTTGCAGCCTCAGGTGATCAGTGCAAAACCGTCAGAACAAAGCAAATAATTTTTGAACTGGCTGTATAACACCAGTAATTAGAATTATATTGAAACTACTTGAATAATAATACTTTTTTCTATTTGAGGACAGAATTGCACAGTGTCTATTGACATGTGCGCTTTTATATAAAATAATGTATACTGGCGGCTAGTTGGTAGTGCTGCATACGCACCTGCAAATTTGAGAAATGGTGCCCGGATATGGGGCACTTCAAGTATTTTAGATGTCAAATTACCTCTGTTGATCGCCTGTAAATTGCCAATCATTGCTTCTATTCATCTAAGTAGTAACTGTTTGACTGACACTAATGTCACAATTGACTGAAATTGGTTTCCCTTTTGAGTAAGTACATTTAAAACGGGTAGGAACAAGCCTGCTAATTAGATGTAAATGTATTATAAAGATCCCATTGAAGTGATTTTGACTGAATATCCTAAATGGCCGTGTGAACCTAAATAAACCTTTCACAACACATCTGATCTTCATGCAAGCTGATTGGTTTGTGCTTGTGTCACAGTCACCAAGAAAAACACTGTCAGCATTTGACGATGACAAACTTGAAAAAGACGGAAATCCAGCGCGCAGACGCACACAGTTAACCCACTAGCTCACAAGGCTCACACAACAAGTTGACTCTCTCCAGCGCCTCCAGGTTCATGGCTAACTTTGACAAAGATATATGTTTCTCCTTTTTGCCAGCCAATCGCAGCACATACAGAGACGAACAACCATCCACGCGCACACTTACACCTAGGGATGATTTTTGAGTGTTCAATCAGCCTACCACGCATTTTTTTTGGAATGTGGGAGTAAACGGAGCACCCGGAGAAAACCCATGAAGGCACGGGGAGAACATGCAAAGTCCACACAGGAAGGCTGGAGCTGGAATCGAACACGGTGCCTTTACACTGTGAGGTCAATGCGCTAACCACTCTTCCACTGAGCCGCCCCAAATTTTTAATGTAATACATGTAATTTAAAAAGAAACATCTCATTACAGCACGGATGGTTGTTCGTCTATGTGTGCCATGCTATTGGCTGGCAACCAGTTCAGGGTGTCCCCAGCCTACTGCCCGAAGACAGCTGGGATAGGCTCCAGTACGCCCTGTGCCCCTCGTGAGGATAAATGGATTAGAAAATGGATGGATGATTGGACATTCCATTCAACATAAAATTGAAATGCAGATAGGATAATTCAATGGCAATAAAAACATCATCAGACAGTGAAATGATTTGGTTCATAAAGAGTTGGCCAAGGGTGACAAAGACAACCTCTGAAAAAGTACAGGCAGGAACAATGAGAACAATCTATGTCATCAATCCAAAAGTAACATGGGGGTCTATGAAAAAAAAAAAAAAAAAAATCCCAGAAAAAAAGTGATTTGGCCTCAAAGCAAGGACAAAAGGGACAGACAAACAAAGTAATGGAGCTTGTGGAAAGCAACAAACAAAAAGACAAATGGAAAGAGAGTTAAGAGAGCAAATGGGGAAAAAAAAGCACTAAGGACATGACCAAGGGGAGTGAAATATGTGAAGGGACTGGACAGACAAAGTATTGCATCATTTTGTGCAGTCCGTTCAGTACACAGTGTATCAGACTTTCTCATATTTTTTGTAGTAAATGTTACTGAAACTGATGACCCATTTCTTGATCACTTTGTGCAATACTTTAGAGCTTTAACAAGCAATAAAGGAAAATGTCAAGCCATTCTATTCTTAAGTGGAATGTGCAGAAAAATCATCCAGCCATCCATTTTCTTCCGCGAGGAACTCTTTGCCATGGATGACCCTGCCAGGGGGCATCAAGCCCCAGAAAACTTTGGGCTATTGGGTCACACAAGCCCCTCCGCCGTGACGAGTTGACGACTCAGGGAGGGGCAAAAGAACTCAATGTTGACTTTTTAGTTGATTGATTTGCAATACCACCACCAAAAGGGTCAATTATGTCACAACAGAGGCACAATGTAACATTATATTTTTATTTAATGAAACGAATTAACACAATTCTTTAAAATGCTGTCAACCTAGTTTAAGTTGATTGCACTATCCGAGCAAGCGTTTTGTATCCTTTCCAAAGTTAACATAAGCTTTTGTTAAAATACCAAATTATTGCCACTACATCCTTAATTACTGATGCAGAGTCATGCCTTTCAGAGAACAGGAGAAATGCTACCCTGGACATGAGTTATTCTAAATTCCCCCTCCTCGAGAAAAAAAAAAAAAAAAAAAAAATCCAAAAGAACCAAAAAACAACATCAAACATGAATTTATGTAATACCACATTTCTGTTGTTTTGAGGGATTACATGGGATTGGGTTTGCTTCAGTTGGTAACATGATGTTTACTTTTGGAGTCTGCAACTGAAATTCAGCGAGCTTCTATTTTTCACAGTCGAACAGAAACTCGGGATTGCTTTTCATCTGTTGATGAATAAGAAAACTGTGATCAATCCCGTATATCTAGAGTCCATGCCAATCAATGCAGCCAAAAAAAAAGGACATACCCCATTACCTTGGGCTAAGTCAGAGCAATGAAATGTGTCCTGAGCGTTGGCCAAGACACACAAACACACACAGACGCACGACTGTCACTCACGTAATGAACAGTAATCGCCTGTACAGATGGGCCATCTTGGCCGCGTCATTTCTCTCCGTCTCACCTTCTTAGATTGTTGCACTGCACACTCCCTCATAATCAGGGCAACCCATTGATCCTACAGCTAGTTGACATCTATTCTAAAGTAAGTGGGCTTGCTGTAAAATATGGCACGGACGATACTGTCGGTCTGCTGTCCGGTCAGTCATCCAGCTCATGAAATGAGACAGCCGCCTCCGTGAGAGTTATCTTTACAGTCAGATGACCAATCAGTCAGCTTGCCTGTGTGCTTTTTGTTGCTGCATCCATCTGTCGTGACTGCCCATCTGGATCTTCCTGTCCATCTCTGCCTGGCAGTCCATACTACTGACAAATTCTCTCGTGTTACTTGTACACATTACACATACCTTGGTTTTTAAAGACATCATATATGTTTGAAGATAATAGCTGAAAAGACATGCAAAGACTGAGGACCACGTTTTAGTCAATTGTGCCCTTAAACTGTTTTTCACCATTTGAGTTTGTGGCTGTGAGGCTTCACAGTGGCGTGGAGGCTTCAGAGCGCCTCGTGGTCGTAGACATAGAAAACCCCAGGTGATATATTACGGCCAGGCTCCGAGCAGATATATCTTCTGGGCTCAAACGTTTATCTTTTTTTAAAAATCATTTTAACATGGCAGGGTTATTAACATTCTTCTCCATACTGTGTCTGATTTAGAAGGCAGGATCGAAGGTCCGTTTTGGTTCTAAGTGGATAACGCAACGTCCAGAATGACAAGGTTGGTTGAGTTTGTTTTGAAAGAACTCGACAGCTTTAACCACATCAAACAGGACTGCAAGAAGCGGGTTAAGGCCCGCTTTCAGGTTCGATATTAGCCACCTCTCTCATGTTACAAGACACGCCAACATTTTGTCGAAAGTATTTTCAGAAAAGGGAATGGAGTTTTTGTGTGTATCGTAGCACAGACTTGTATCACAGACAGCACAGGTTTGAAATGAGCCATTTGTAACTATGTTTAAAAATGCGTTATTTACCAGAATTTCTATATCACAGGCTGTCAGTAGCTTCATATTTCATCCAAATATAGAAGAACAGTGTAGCAAAGGTTGTTTAAGCAGTATACAGTTTTCTGGTGAACAAATTGACAGCAGGGTGAGGGTGTGCTTCAAAATAGACGTTCCCGTTTTGGAATCAATGGCGCTTTAACAGTTGAGAGAGAATAAGTGAGTCATAGAGTTCAAGCACCGCAAAAACAACAAAAAAAAAGACGCAACTGCAGCACAATCATGGCCACTGGTGAGCCTTCACCTTTCCAAACGATCATTGATTCCAAGAAAACCACTGAGAAGGAAATTGCAGTGCATGTCACAAGCACGCTTGCAGAACGGTGAAGTGATTGCGAACATGCAATATTTAACACATTAATTCAGGATTATATCAGAATTGTACTATTGAAAACATTCATTTAATCGCGCTGAAGTCAATAATAACGATTATTCACAGAGGCGCATGTGCAAAAATACATAATTCTGAAATGGCTTATCTATTTTCAATATAGTGGAATGCTGGAGCAACAAAATAAAAATCAACTTTTGAATTAATCAGTAGAACATCATACGAAGTTTTGGCGAGCTAAACTCTGAGACATGTCAAGGAAATCACTTGGACATCTTAGCATTCAGCCAAAGGTGCATGCAGCTCCTCCTTGTAGCTTCCCGCAAGCACAATGAAGACATATTTAAGTGAGTCCACCACGTCATGTGACGCAAAATCCAAAGCAGCTGAACTAGAAATGATGATAACATTTGGCTGCGACTATTCTGTTAGGATCCTGCCTCAGCTAGACTATCATTTAAATGTCCCACTTTGTCCCTTTCAGGGACAGCGGTTACTCCAGTGTACAGCTTATCATATTATCAGGTTACAGGGTGCATGAAAGGGTTAATTTCAAATGACTACTTCGCATTAAATGACAACTGGAGCCATTGAAAAATGGCTTCCAAGTCTCTTCTCAATGACACTCAATGCCAGAAAATGAGCTTTGGTCAGTTGCAAACAGACACAAAGAGAGCACTGAACAAATCAAATGTTTGTGTGCAAGTTTTCCTAATTGATCTTTTGTTGCCAAAAATGCTTGCAGAGTAGATGCCAGCATATGCGCCCTAGGGTGAACACGTTTGCTTGGACGTGTCATTCTGAAAATGTGGCCCATTTTATTTTTTAAGATCTGTCCCGGGGCAACTTTTTGAATTAATCAGTAGAACGTCATACGAAGTTTTGGCGAGCTAAACTCTGAGACATGTCAAGGAAATCACTTGGACATCTTAGCATTCAGCCAAAGGTGCATGCAGCTCCTCCTTGTAGCTTCCCGCAAGCACAATGAAGACATATTTAAGTGAGTCCACCACGTCATGTGACGCAAAATCCAAAGCAGCTGAACTAGAAATGATGATAACATTTGGCTGCGACTATTCTGTTAGGATCCTGCCTCAGCTAGACTATCATTTAAATGTCCCACTTTGTCCCTTTCAGGGACAGCGGTTACTCCAGTGTACAGCTTATCATATTATCAGGTTACAGGGTGCATGAAAGGGTTAATTTCAAATGACTACTTCGCATTAAATGACAACTGGAGCCATTGAAAAATGGCTTCCAAGTCTCTTCTCAATGACACTCAATGCCAGAAAATGAGCTTTGGTCAGTTGCAAACAGACACAAAGAGAGCACTGAACAAATCAAATGTTTGTGTGCAAGTTTTCCTAATTGATCTTTTGTTGCCAAAAATGCTTGCAGAGTAGATGCCAGCATATGCGCCCTAGGGTGAACACGTTTGCTTGGACGTGTCATTCTGAAAATGTGGCCCATTTTATTTTTTAAGATCTGTCCCGGGGCAACTAATAGTTTATCACTGACACGACACAAAGTGAACGGATGGACAGAATGTGCTTGTTGGAGACAAGTGACTTAGATACAAGCGGGTGGGGGGGAATGAAAGCCGGGCCACAGATAATGAAAAAAAAAAAAAAACATATTGAAACACTTACAAAAACATAACCCAATTAGGCAGCAAACTAGATTAAATTGGAGATGAAGAAGTTCAACTGGCGGAGATTCATGTACAAACTTTTAATCTGTATGCTGGGTATTATAAATCCTTGGCAAAGCTACTGTTCATTTTGGGATGTTTTAAGACCAGCTGGGCAAGACACACACAAATGAGAGGCATTGAATAAACGTTTGTCCTTTTGATAACTGCTGTTTACTAGCGGAGAACTCATGTTACTGGGACGAGGGAAATGATTGATTCATAAGGACTGATTTTAATTGTGTGCCGTTCACTGTGGGTGTAAAATGCTCAGCACTATGTAACCACAACCAGCGGGGGCACTGTTGATTAAGAAAAGAACCGAGGGCACTTGAGCTTTTTCCACACACAACTCCACTATGGAAACCCCCCATCCCCCGGCAACGTGACACTGATTAATTAAAGACTGGCAATGAACGTATTTCAGGAGTTCAGATTGTCCAATTCTTTTTAAAAAATACATTTTAAAACACGCAATTAATCATCAAGTGACGATATATTTTGTCCATTGCCACCCTTACAAAAAAGTCGTATGTGTGTGTGTGTGTGTGTGTGTGTGTGTGTGTGTGTGTGTGTGTGTATATATATATATATATATATATATATATATATACACACTTTATAGAGTATACTTGAGGATAAGTAGAAATATATAAAGGGTACGTTTTCATACTATAAGTGTATACTATAAAAGTGTACTATAAGTGTCCGTCTGTGTACTTTTCAGTACAAGCCAAGTATACTTTGGCATACTTCTGTCAAGTTTCTATAAAAATAGTATTGAAAAAGTGCACTTAAAGTATACTGCCTCCAATTTAGTATTTAAAAAAGTTCACCGATAGTATACTTGAATAAACTACTTTTAGCTTTGGACAATTAGGGAAATTGGTAAAATGCCATCCCTAACCACAACAACATTGAATCGTGTGACATGACCAAGCCCGCTGTCCCAACTTAAGAGATAAGAGTATTCATAAGGAACCAACAAAGGGTAAGAAAAAAAAAACACTAAAAAAAACACCTTTTTCTACGAATAACCGCATTTGCGTCTGCAGACTACTTCTACAGACTACAGTCTCTCAAATGCAGACAACAAAGAGTTGGCCTGGCGAGCCCGAAGCTAACTTCAATTTGAATTTTACAACAAAGGTATCTGAAATGCTCTACCATGTAACAGCATGTGTTACTGGAAGAAAAATTATATCTATTTTGCCTCGGGTAGTCTGCGTAACCTACTGAGATATATAACAGAGGGAGTGGGAAAAGTACACAAGATCACAGATCAGCGTTGTAGCTCTGCTTCAAGGTTGCAAGGAGTTAAGTGCCGTACACACTCGACGTTTATAAAAGGAAGTTTAGAACCCTGTGATTCCCAGGCGTCCTCAACAAACGCAGCAGCGCATACCGCTTTTATTCAAACAAAGAATAATTCGAACAAACGGAGTTTAGTGTCAAGAGCTTGTGTAACCAGGTGTTACATGTGTTGACCTCATGTCAGACTTCCTGTTGAACCAGTGCAAATTCCTGAAAGTTATAAATAATATGAAGGTTTACAAAACACACCGTCGTGCTACAGTACAATAGAATGCAGCTTTATTCATACAGAGCCTTCAAAACCGCTGCAGCTGGAACAAAGCTATGAGAACTGGTCACGAACGCGGATGTGAAAAATCTCAATAAAAATGGCATTACAAAACAAAAGATTTTTGAAGACAATTGATTCTACAAAAAGGCAACAAACCTCATGAGTTCACATCCACAAGGGGCTCAATATGCTTAGAGGTCTTGCTTGTCTCCTTCTTCCTTCGTTTAGTCAGTAGCTAACGGTGCTTTTGGAATTATCTTCGTTTCATAATGGCTGCGCAGGGCTTACAAAGTAGTTGTCTGTTTGAGTATGTGTTGGTAAACGCACATGTCAATTAGTGTTGGGCAGAACCCTTTTTGGTTACAATTGGTTCCTGCTAATAATTGCCACTTGATGGCATAGGAACACTAACAGGGAAACAACTCAATAGCGAATATAAAGGTTTATGATATAAAATATCAAGCTTTTAGGTGCGCCCAATAGTGCGGAAAATAGGGTTCTCATTTTCAGAAAGCAAAAGTCCCGAAAGGGGTTGGCTTTCATGTATTTGTTCTTGGGATCAAATGCCATGTCCATACATTTGCAGATGTGCAAATATGTTTAAAGAAATAGCAACATCGACAAAGTCGTATATTTTGATATGCCCATTATTAGATGCATATTATGTATCACCCATCCATCCGTTTTATAAGACACCTATACACATTAAGGTTATGACTGTGCTGGAGCCTATCCCAGCTAAATTCACGGGAGAGGTGGGCTTGCCTGCTGAACTGATCATCAAACAGTCCAAAGGAGATAACAAGAATGAATATGAGATGCTCTCATGTCTGTCATGAAATAGTATAACATGAAATCAGCCGATAAGCTACAGGCCTAAGATAACGTTGTTGAACAGGGTAAACGGTTGAATAATTTAAAGACATCAGATCAGATTCTCAAATATTTTGACATCAAGTACCACCTCGAAAAAGACTTATCATATCAAAGTATCACCATCATGACCAACGTTAAAATACAGAAACTAGCATGGTTCATTAAAAGCACAAATGTGTTTTTTTTCCCCAAAAAGTATATTTTTGTAAGCCGGGTGCAACATTATGCAGTTTGCAATTCATCACGACATTTACAAAAGGTAAAGGTAAATTAAAATAACTACTTAATAAAAAAATAATTCTTTCACATAATATTTAAATAAATATTGTACCTCCACTAAGCTTCATTTAAATATGTTTGATAGTGTCTCATGTTTTCAATATTTTATTTGTTTTGAATTAAACGATTCTTCATTTTTTTACCCACATTCATCATTTCGCATTCTGAAAATCACCGCATTAGGTCATGCAGAACATTTCAGATGAAACAAGTGAAAAAGGTCAACTATCCTCATCGACGCATAGATGCTGAAAACAGATTTCACCCCAACCGCAGTCTTCCAAAAGCTGTTTTAGAGGACAAATGTTGTGTGTGGGAAAATGGTCAAAATCCGTATAAGGCTATACATTTTTTTCAAAATATCCGTGTACATGTGAACAGTGGCCTGGTCCGCACAGGACATTACTACATAAAAATAAATGAATAGAAAAAAACATGGCGCCTGGCCCGAAGCTCGCCGCTGGCTCTTTCCCATGGCTAATGTGTGTGGGACACTAAAATGTTGTGAATGTGAGCGATGGATATGTGCCAAACGCAGGCACTCTTGGCAAAACTTCTTCATTTGAAACAACTAACGTCTAAAAAAGACTATGTCTAACTCAAAGCAGAAACTATAAATAAATCAGGTCATTTTGTACAGTTCGACATGACAACAGTGTTTTGGAGGCTAGAAAAAGAATATGCCAGAGCTATAAAAACAGAGGACATGAACATTAATTTTCAGTTTCCAGTATGGGCAGGTGCGAGTACATCACAGCCAAAACCACAATGGTGGAACACATCAGTTGAGTGGATGGATGGATGGATGGATGGATAATTGAGTGTTTTCAAAATACAGGCTGCTCCACACATGTAGTTTTACTTAATACTACTGGCCTGGTGTGCATATTACAGCCTTTTCAGTTCAGTCATATTTTCAGATTCCAAACTATTCTTGTAAAATATATATATATA
>NW_017806164.1:1617632-1626708 GCF_001891065.2 Hippocampus comes
ACACACACCCACACACACCCACACACACACACACACACACACACACACACACACACACACACACACACACACACACACACATACACGCGCACGAACACACATTGATTTTTGTTTTCAATGCAATTAGTTAAAAAGTCAATGAGGTCCCAGAGTCAAAAATTTTGCTTAACCCTGATATAAATTATACACAAAACCCATACATAAATCAACTGTGCAAAGTCATAGTTAAAGTCCAGACAACTCTTGTTTCTAAATTGAGAAAGAAAGGCATTTCTTCACAAAACTTTCAGCCTTCATTTGACTTCCGTCCATGATCCTAGTTATTCGCTCTGTCTGAGCAAAAGAAACATCCATCAAAGTCGATACAGTAAAACAACCTTTGCACGAGTATGCACACAAATATAATGTATACAGGTTTGGAACACATTGCTCAAGGTGTCAAACCCTGACCGAGAAATCGAATATACAGTGCAGCTGTCATACTGGAAAGCTTCCATTGTAATCAAAGAAAGCTGCAAAGTTAACCATGTGAGACTCACCTATCCACACTGCAAACATTCTTTTTTTCCCCCCCTCTCAATGCTGCTTTGCGGTCCTCTAGGCGCAAACTTGGCAGAAACTGCAAAGAGCAACAAATCTGTTCGAGGCAGGGCAGCTGTGCAATGTTCTGTTTTTCATTACATTTAAATGAATCGCATCAATGTGTGCCCACGACCCAAAGTGATTTAGTTAATTAATTCAGTGCAAATTAATAAGGCCTACATTTGAAAACCCTGCATAACTGGATAATCACTTGGCAAATGTCAATATGCGTGTGATGATGCTGCACACGCGGATGAATGCCGGGAATGGAAACAGAAGTTGTCTCCCAATTGTCTTGCAGAATGAAACTAAGAAAACTTTTTAAGCACTGAAGACAGACCATTCCTAAGTCTCGTGAAGGCACGTCTACATCTTGAAAATAGCCACGTCTGTTCCTGAGAAACTCCATGCCCTGAAACTGTTTTGTTGTCTTTTTTTTTAATTGATCAAGAATCTGAAGAAATATTTTACAAAACGAAACGAAATATTTGTATTTCGGTTCATAACGACTTTTGGAACAGTGCGTTTTTTTACCTCATAATACAGCTTGACCGTATTCTTAAACTTTGCTTTTTAAACCACTTTATACTCATAGTTTTACTATTGTTTACTTCTCGGTGTGGTTGTCATCACCAATCCACGTGTATGCGTTTGCTGCGCTTTTCTGCATTGTTGTTAATGTGTGTTTGTGTGTGTCTCTGTGATTATGTGTCACACCACAATGAAAAGCATATAATCCGGCGCTATGGGCAATATCAACAGAGGAACGACTGCAGTAAAGTAGGGCAAGTTTCCCTTCCACACACAGGCACCGCATCAATAGTCCACTGTTGGGGGGTGGGGGGAGCATGATTTGACAAAGCGTTCAAATGAATTTTCTTTGCTTCTGAGGGAGAGCAAGAGAAGAGAAGGGCGTGGGGGTCGAATGCGGATTACACGGATGACATGAGCATCAGGAGAACCCCCTTCCCCTCTATGTTCTGTCCTCTACCCTTTTCCTCCCCATCACATCAGCTTGTCTCCTTTGTCAGGTGCATCTTCGAATCCGATGACCAGGCTTGGGGAGTAATGGAATACATGTACCGCCGCTGCGCATTCTGAATACAAATATATATCATTATATTTTTAACAGGTACCTCATAGCTGTCCCGGAATACATTTTAAAAGTACCTCTCCCAACGCTGCCCATGACACGTGTCCTCTTCATGCAGGTAACAGACTCTCTCTTTGTGTGTGCTGTATGTGTGTGAGCGACTGTGCACGGCTTCATCCGTGCGGATTTCTGACAAGGTGTGAACATTAAAAGCCTTTAAAGTCAAATGCATACCCCCTAAAGGCCTTAAGGCAAGGGCAACTTTACACACTCTAGCAACACATACGCGTGTGCCTTGTGCACCCAACCACATACATGCATGCCCACATATCCAAACCATGATACAAGGTCATGCAGGCACCTTTGCTTTTATTCTGACCAATTCAACCGACATTTTCAGGAAGAGCATGCCTCTGCAGCTAGCTAGCTGGCTCGGTAGATGGATAAGATTGATTTGACAGTTTTAATAGTGAGAGTTGATAGATTTGACGGACGGACAATCAGATAGACAGATATACAGACAGACAGCTAGATAGATAGATAGATAGATAGATAGATAGATAGATAGATAGATAGATAGATAGATAGATAGATAGATAGATAAATTGACAGATAGATCGATACTTTACTGATGTCGCTGGGAAAATAAAAGCATCTTGCGAAAATAAATAGATATATACGTACACATTAATACATGATACAGTATAAGACAGGCAGCTCGCGATCAACCACTGAATAAAAATCAATTCTTCCATCTATTTTTTAATGTGCTTATCCTCTCAAGGGTCGCGGTCGTGCTGGAGCCTATCCCAACTGTCTTCGGGCAGTAGGTGTATACCCTGAACCGGATGCCTGCCACTCGCAGGGCACACATAGACAAACAACCATTCACGCTCACAATTTCTCCTAGGGACAATTAGGAGTGCTCAATCAACCTGCCATGCATGTTTTTCAATTGTGGGAGGAAACTAGAGTACCCGGAGAAAACCCACGCAGGCACGGGGAAGAACATGCAAACTCCACACAGGGAGTCCGCAGCCGTAATCTGCACCGTGAGGCCGACGTGCTAACCAGTCGACCACCGTGCCATCCCTGACTCCAAATGATATAAGTAAATACATTTTCCCCAATCATGGGGCATGTTGACCTCATTTGAATAATTAAATGGTCTAACTGCTGATGGGACAAAGGACCTCCTGAAGTGTTGAGTACGTAAATGTATTGAGATAAGCCGCCCACTGCGACTGCTGCTCTTACTCACTGGGGTAAGGTGACGAGGGCGATTAGCAATGTGGACGATGGCCTCTGTAGCTTTTTTCTGTGTCACTATCTGTGACACCTGTGCCACTCATACAGTAGCAGGCGCTCGATCCAGATTTGCCTTTCAACGACGCTACGTCGTGGCTTCACTTGCTGCAGACCAAGGAGGAGCAAGTATGTCTGTGCGCCTTAGTTGCCATGGCGTCTCGGCCGGATAGGACCCGCGAGCTATTATAAGCTTGCTTTAATACAACCAGTTCAACCAAAACGTCTTTGGATGCAATTTTTCTTCATAAATCATATTAATTTTCTCATCTGACAACCACAGGTACAGCGACGTGCTCTGATTACACAATTGATGGTTTATATACCAGAATCCAACCCATATCTTTGAACATGCCACCCATTTTTGCATCTCGAATCAGTTTGTTGATGAATAAAATTCAAAGTTTGAACTTCTGTTAAATATTACGCAATGAGAGACATCAGCGTACTGTGTTTCTATGGAACCTCGTGAGGATAAGCATAGCAGGTAACGGATGGATTTCTTTTTGTCACGTTACAACTTTTTGGGAGGACTCTTCCTCTGAGATTGACTATTTAAAGGTGGACATAGATGAACAACTATTTTTGTTTTTCCTAAATATATTGAGTACAAATACTTGGGTCTCTGGTATACCTGCCCACGCATCAAGTGTGAGAGGTTGAAAATGTGTGTGACATCACAGTCCACCCTACACCAAGTTACTGCACCCATGCCTTGGCAGGAACCTGAGAAAAGATCTGCCATTTTTCTCTTTTCTGGCAAGTCACGCAGGCTACACAAAAAAAATCATGTCAGCAGTGGGCAGCCGTGCCCGAGTGGTTAAGAACAGTGCCTACCAGAGCAGGAATCCTATTTTACAGTCATGGCTGTGGTGCCCTTGAGCAAGGCATCAATATTTAGAAAACAAAAAAAATCCTCCCCAGGCGCTATAAGTTGCCCCCTGCCTGTGTTAGTGCTGTTTGCAAAACTGTGACTGGGAATGGGAATGAGAACTGTTATGTTCAAATTCTATTTGAAAAAATGCCTTTGATATTGCAACAGTTTTCACCTAGATCACAATATTTGTATTTACATTCACAATAAAGAAAGAGATTGCATCCGAAAACAAACAGCTGGAGGTTTCATTGCATGTCAGCATCCTACCACGAGTACTATTTTTCTTCATGGATGGAGGTCCAAACACGCCAAGTCGTAAGCACGGTATTCTGATTAAATGACTTATTTTGGATTCATTTCACGCAAAATAATAGAACACAAGCAGCATGTCACACGGAGCACTGCACATGTTCAACTGGCGACAGCCCATCCGCTGCAGAGGGTATTTTCATTTTTAAAATGTGATATTTCCCAAATGGATTTTAGGACTTTAATTGGTCTGAGGAAAGCTCCAAGCTCCATGACAGCCAGCCGCAGACTTCACAGAGTCACCTAACGCACACATTTTCTGGTTGCAAACCAATGGGTGGGTCAGAGGTCTGGATGATAAGATGTCAGGCATGTAAAAAATTAAAAATACAAAGAATGGGCTTTTTCTCAAGTATTCATGTTTAACGCAATCTATATCATTTTGCATAAGTAGGTTAATCATATGTTTTACCTGTTTTGTTGTGCAGGTATCATTGATGGGGGCGGGTTGTGGGGCGGGGGGGTTGGGGGAGCTAGGGAATTTTTCCTCCTTTGTGCTGCAGCAGCACCTCCAGACTGACTGCACATCTCAAGTACGGGTTTTGAATGTTATTACGCCATTAAACGGCCGCAGTGTTGTTATCCAGACCGTTAGAATAGTTCAGATGGGGCTTGAAGGTTGGAGGTGCTACAATGAAATGCCTTCTGTTTCAAGAAAAGGTTGTACTTACTAAATGAGCAAGTGCACTCGATCTGCAGGATTCCAATTATACTAAGACCCGCTCCCCATCTGTGTCTGTATTGTACTTCATTTGGCATTGTGACAATACAAATCTACGTGCTCCGTCAGCAGTTGAGAGTTTATTTATGAGCTAATTCATGTTGGTAACAACTGCAATTAAGTCTGTTTTATATATCCTAAAAATGTCCAGAAGGATTATTGACTGACAAAATGCATAATTGCACAAGAGCTGACGTGCATAAACATGGAGGATACAGATGGTGTCTTCAAAGTCTTGAAAAAAAACATTAAACTGAAAGCAATTCTGGTAGCAGGAATCCCAGCACCTGATAGTCTGACATCGTTTCAAATGTAACTTGATAGGTGAAGATTTTTATTGGAGGGCATAAAACTGCAGTATTTGCTCAAAGAAAATGGAGCACTGTATGTATTTACGTGCTATGGTGTTTACCAATTGAGGGTTGTGAGTAAAAACGTATCGAGATCAATCCAGACAGTTTACGCGTGTCCTTTTGAGTGCAAAAATGACGATCCCAACCACTTCACTGCTTGAAGAACCCAATGTTTTTATTGTCATTGCACACTATGGTTTGGTTTGCTCGCGTCTCACTTCAAAATATCACTGCGGCAAAGTGCCAAAACCACACCTCGTTGAAGGCATCAACCGGGAACAAGGCACGCTTACAACAGCAATGTGGGACAATGAGGCAATGGCTGTCAAGTGGGATACACACAAACCAGCGTTGAGCACACACTCATGATATTGGCATCTCATACTGCATGTCTTTCTGAAGGCACGGCAACAGGCTTGGGACAGGAAGGAGAGATCTCCAGTAGCTGGCTGTTTTTTCATGACTGGGTGGGCATTGAAATAATGAAGTGGAAATAACACCCAGTGTATGGGGAGAGTGTATGGTTGCCCTCCTACTGCGGGAGCAGGCCTGTCATTTACTCTGTGTGAGCATCACTTTCAAACGAGAATTTGTGTGGTCTTCGCCAGGAAGGAACAGAACTTAGCCTCTGCTAAAAATGGACTTGACTGAAGAGGGTGAGCAGCAGCAGCTTAGTGGGCATATTTGCCAGGACTTAAGGGGGACTTTGCACATTGAGACTGACAGCAAAGAGAAGACAGCAGCTGTGTTTAGGAAAGACGCGTATACCTAACGGCAAACTTCGCAAAAGATGGTTCAGTGTGTTGGAGCACTTTCTGTTGACTCCAAGCTGTATGTATTCAATTCCATGACAACTTGCATTTTGTGTCTCATTTTCATTCCAGCCACATCTTAACTTAAACTCCAAACTTGAGCCAAAGGTACGGTCACAATGCATCAGATTTTTTTTTGTTTTTTTTTAATAGTCCTGTTAACATTCATCGTCTTGGTCTTTCTAACTTCATTCCTTTTCTATCACTACACTGGATTTTATCTTCGTTCCATCAGCCATCTTTCAATTGCTCTTGCTCTCATCTGTATTGACCTATTTGATCTCTCTCTCTCTCTCTCTCTCTCTCTCTCTCTCTCTCTCTCTCTCTCTCTCTCTCACAAACCCCACACGTAAAACCACATTATTCATCTCACACGCACTAGAACTCAGTATTCACCGGAGACAATTCCCTACATTTATCCAACATTGTGAAAAAGTTATTCAGCGCGTCTCTACTCATCGTTTCTCAGTCCAGCTCTTTTCCCTTTTTCCTGCGTTTTTCCCTGCGGGTTCTCTTGACCTTTGTGTCTCTGCTCTTGCCCAGTGTCATACCTGCGTTCGTTTGATGTTGCAGCATCTCCTTCAATAACCTATTTTAAAAGGGCCAGAAAGACGTTTCACTTTTCAATGGGATATCATCACCATGGTAACTCATTGTTGAGACCTGATATCCACTGTAGCTGTGTTTTCTTGGCAGCCCACAGCAGCAATGCCATCATTCCCTGTTCTAGTGACATCGTAACAAATTATTTGACACTTCAGCAAACACATTCAGCTGTTATAATAAGGAGTAGTTTTCATTTTTATGTCGTGCTGTTTGTGTTTTTAGGAATGCATCAAGGTGTTGTAAATATATCTTCTCTGCATATTTCCCCATTTTTCCCCGTATGACTTGCTCAACACTTAAGGGAAATGTCCCCCGACCCATGTTGTAATTTTGAAATGTAAAATTACCTCTTTTGCTAGACTTGAGAAGTGTTTTTGATCTTTTAATGATATTACCTGATCGATGTAACTTGATATGGCCTGATCGATGTAACTTGATGGCGAGAGAGAGAGAGAGAGAGAGAGAGAGAGATTCTTTGGGACATGGCTTTCGTCTTCAGTGTGTGTTCCAATTCAGAGATTGCACATAAGAATCTGACACACTGCCCACTGGACGACTACTAGTTCTCTTGGATGCGATGCGTGCGGCAGTGGCTCCGCTGCAGCAAAGTGATTGCATTAACTCGAAAGGGACAGCTGTAAAGGTCTGATGGCCCAGACCAGTAACCCAGCCAGGAGAAGGTTGAAGATTCCATCTCCTCAGCCTGCCAAAATCCAATTTCCATTTGCTCTGAGTAATAAATACATTTACAGGCTCATATCAATCTTCTTTCTACGTTTTTAAGCTAACACACAGCCCCTAAAATTAACACACGTTCCATTTTTATCCCTCCGTTCCTCTTCCATGTCAGCGGTCCCGTATTGGCTGCCAATTTTTCCTCACATCACTCTCAAGTTTTTTGCAATGTTGGAATTTGGGATAAAATAGAAGATGAGTGTTTGAGGATCCCTCCTGAAATATTCATTCTAGGTGTGTTTCGTGTGACAAATCAACCTGACCGGTCCTTGGGATTTGGCAGCTGTCAGTCATCTATCATCACTCATTTCTATCTACCAGAGCAGAAATTCACAAGCAGAGCAACGTGGCACACTAGTGTGCCGTGAGAGATCATCAAGGGTGTAGCACCACATCATTCGATATCATTTACTTTGTCTGAAGATTCTGGGGAGGAGGGGGGCGTCAGTTTCGTATTTTTGTGGGTTTGCCTGCGTTTTGTGACGTAGTTTTTAGTTTAAATCACGTGCATCATAAAAAAATACAATTGCATGCTGATTCAGCCAAGCAGAGCATCGCTATCATTTTGCCAGCCGCTGATTGGCAGCAGACACACGGCACCTTGCTAGCTGGTCAATGGAATGTTCGCGGAGTGGCATCCTGAAAAATGTGGAACATTTTTGATGCTTAATTTCGACGCATGTCCACATTGTCTTTTTTGGTTTTGTTTTGTTTTTATACCTTTATTTCAACATGTTTGAAAATATGTTTGCATTGTTTTAAAAGTGTGGATAAAGACCTTCAAAAAAAAGTGTCATCAATTCTTAAATAACATGCCAATGATGTATTTCTAAATAGCGGATTTCACTTATTGTGCAGGGGGCGTCTTGGAATGGAGGAGAATTTACTCTACATCATATTTGTGTTCAATTGTAGATTTCACACTGTGAGTAAATTAAAACCAAGTCCTCATTGAGTATTCCTAATTTTTTGTGACAATTTCGTTTGATGGCGTGCCATGAGATTTTCACTTCTAGTTGGATAGTGGGTTTGGTTTTATTAGCACACCAAATGTCACAGAAATTAAAAAGAAGGTGCGATTGACCAGAATTTTTAGGTTTAATATGCCTTTTAATTGAAAAAAATTAATGGTGTATGAATCACTGTCGTGCATTGCACGGGAGGATTGTGCGCCATCAAAGAGATTTCACCGTACTTTCCCCCATTTCTCTGGGAAAATAGCCAGTAGATGATCTCTACATACATAATGTTGGAGGTTAGCTGATTTCTGATCGACCACGCACACCTCGTCGGCAGATTAATGAGAGAACGGGCCGGCGATTTGCCGCAATCAAATGTGCATCTATTTAAAGAAAACTCACATAATAACCTCTGAAAACCAACTTCAACACCTACTCGCACACAAGTCAGCCACAGAACAGAATGTTCAGATTTTTCACAATACAAGCGGCCTACGCAACCAAATTTGACATTTCAATACACCCACCATTCTGTAATCCAGTTCCCTAACATTCATACAATTTGCATATTAAACCTTTTTTTTCTGCTGGAATCTAAAAAAACAAACAAATAATCTGAGTTTCTTGGAGAACCTGCTCGTGAGTTGGCACGCTGGGACGCTCTTGGGTGGTGAGAAAGATGGAAATAATGTCAGCAGCTTGACAAATGGGAGAGAATTTGCTG
>NW_017806164.1:1627320-1703095 GCF_001891065.2 Hippocampus comes
TCATCTCCTGTCCCTAAATCCCCGAGCCCCCCCCCCCCATCCCACCCCTGACTTCATGGCCTCCGTCGGCCATTGCCTCTCCTTCACCTTAAAAAGCAAGAAGGTCAACCCCCCCAGCAGCTTTATGAGCCTTATAATTAAAACACGGTGTAAATACTGGAGCTAGTGAAGGGTTGTTCAATAATTCTTTCCCGACTTATCACTGCATCAGTGAAGCAGGAAGACATCTGTTACTTTCACGTCCAAAAACACTGATGAGCTTTTTTTTTTTTTTTTGGGGGGTTTTTTTTTCCCTCTTTTTTTGGGGGGGGGGGGGGGGTTCTCATCCCCATGAGCTTGAAACGGCTCTCAGTTGCTATTCACAAGCGTTTTGATTGGGCTCTTCTCTGACGGATGCTGTGTGTTTGAGTCTGTCTGTTTGTGCTTTTTGACAAGGAGTATCAAGTAACGATGGAGCTGGCTGCCAACTGGCAAACTACTAAAATATATATATGCTCAACACTTACATGTTATGAAAATGTAGTTTTTCATTTGCTCAACAGTGAAGGTTAGAAGTTGATTTTTTTGTATCCTTCTGTAAACAACAACAAACATAACTATAAGAATAAGAATAATGTACTGTATATATTTTCATTGTCTTTCATTCCTTAAATAAGGGTAGACAAAGTGCTGAGTGACTTCATTTAATTTGATTTTGGCAAACTAATCGGCTGTCAAGTTGGCACATTTATAGAGACGGTATGTTTGTGTTGAGCGTACAAGGGTGTGTGGTGTGCAGTGCGGAATAAGAAATTTCTGAGATCAAAATGAGGATTATGTGTGTCAAAACGACAACCTCGAGGCAACTTAAGGAGATCTCAGCAGGATCACAGCCTCACTTTCTTATAAATGAAGTGTCAAAATGGTGACTCGGCGGCTTTTCACCTTTGCTTCTCTCAGTCTGCTTTCTCTTATTTCATCTCCCCTCGGTGCTGTCTCTCAGCATTAACAGGTGTTTAGAGCAGTAGGAGGCCTGCTGACCTAAATATTCTCATCAGTCCTACCGTCGGCTCCTGCTGCATCACTTCCGAGCCTGCCCCCAGTGACCCTCTCTGTCACTTTCATTCAGTGTTAACGCCAGACTTTTTAGGTGTTTGAGGGTCTACTTGAAAAATTAACAAGCAAGTACATTATGCTCTGCATCCTCGACAACTCTTTGGTCAAGGAAAAAAAAAAATCTCTCCTAAATTACATATTACCAACCGATGCTAGCACACACTAATGATTGTGGCTCCAAATTTCCTGACAAGTAAATTGGTTATGTCACAAGAGTTAACTGAAAGGTTAAACAATCTGATTCATATTTACAGCAGATAAAATGTAGTCATGACTAATGCCGGTACAGTGGTACCTCTACTTAAGAACGTCTCTACATAAAAACATTTCAAGTTATGAAACGCCTCAACAGGAAAATATTGCCTCTTGTTACGAAAGAAATTTCAAGATACGAAAGGTAAATATACAATATGGGCTGGTACTCGCAGCTCCGAGTTTCCTGAACGCAACATGCTTATAGCTGCACTGCCATTGGTTATTACCGAGCATCTTCCTGGCATCCCAGTGGCTAAGAAGGACGTCTACCGTATGTGTCAATGTGTGTAGATAGATATGTGTCAATGCAGCGTCCTCGCCATTCGCCCCTCGGGTCATGAGGCGTTCCGATGTGAATCACCCAGAAAAAGTATTCACTAGTTGGGCAATCGCTCACTATGCTGATGTTTGCATTGGTCATTTTCGAAGGATTGTTAAAAGTCGAAAAAAGCAAACGTCCTTGGATCAGTTCTTTACAAAACGCCAGGTAAAAACCACTTCTGAGAGAGAACATGAACTAAAGAGGGCAAAAAATGATAAGGACACAGTTAAAAGTTAAATGACCATCATTTTTATACTTAACTCTTTTCTTTGTTTTTTACATTATGTACAAGTCTCATTTATTGCGCAATAATCTAATTGTAACATGTATTTGTTACATATTTTGATGCATTTTTATGCTTTAGAAAACATTTATGTCTGAATTTTGGGGGGCTTGGAACGGATTAGGGCATTTACATGGAAAACGCGTCTCTACTTCTTCCAGAACCAATTAATTTCGTAAGGAGAGCTACCACTGTACTTGCTACAGCTGCCTTTGAGAAAGCTAAATGCCACCTGGTTTGCAAGATGGACTTCTAAGCATGCCAGCTTCAAAAAAGTCACATCTAAAATAAATAAATAAAAAATAAAACATACATGGCTCAAGATTGTGAAAAGCTAGAATTTGCTCCGCTTCTGAAGAAATCACTGTGCCGTGTGTAGTCTAGACGAAAAATCAATTTTGACCCTCCCCCCACCCCCCAGAAATACTTTTTCCAACCAACTTTGTTGAAAGCAATACCTGTAAATGCTCATTTCAGTCTTAAACAGCTTTTCCTGAATAACCCATAAATACTGACAAAAACAGTACAGTCGTTAGGAGGCCTTAAAGAGTGCTGCCATTGCCATCTTGTGTCATCAGGCTCCTGTGTGAAGTCCACTGAGAACAATTTCCTAGCAAATGATGATGGTCCACATTGATTTTAGTCTCTTTGTGATAGTCTTCCCATTTTTTGAGTCATACAAGAAGATAAACACCCGCATACATTGATTTTTTGCATTGTCTACACCTTCCCAAAACCTTGAGATATACTTGTTATTTACACTATGGCACATAACATTTAGCAATCTTGACTGAGTTACTAGCAACTGATGCGAGGAGACATTGAATTTATCTTACTTGCCATCCAACTCATGTACACGTATTCACGACAGCACACAAAGTTTAATGTCAAAAGCATGCTAGTCGGTTCTAAAAGATGTTCAGAGTGCTTGATATTTGAAGTCAGGGGTTTAGATTTAGTAGCCTAGGTTAAAATATCAATCTGTCCATCCATCCATCCATTTTGTAATCCGCTTATTCTCACGAGGATCGCGGGCGTGCTGGAGCCTATCCCAGCTGTTATCGGGCAGTAGGAGGGGTATACCCTGAACTGCTTGCCTGCCGATCGCAGGGTACACACAGACGAACAACCATTCACGCTCACAATCACACCCAGGGACAATTTAGAGTGTTCCATTAACCTGCCCTGTGTGTTTTTCGAATGTGGGTGGAAACCGGAGTACCCGGAGAAAACCCATGCAGGCACGGGGAGAGCATGCAAACTCCACACAGGAAGGCCGCAGCCGGAATCGAACCCTGCCGCTCTGCACTCTGAGATGGACGTGCTAACCAGTTATATGTTGAAATATGTTCAGAAAATTCATCTGTACACATCTGTGTATCAACTGTGTCTGGCAGCATTGATATCTACTTTTTCCGATCCTGTTCAACTCTTAACATACTGTGGAAACTGCGCTCAACTTTGTGATGAGCCGGTGACAAGTCGAAGCAGCTTAGAGAATTATCAAAAACACAATACGACACAGGCAGACGGATAGAACTACCAACTGCAGAGGGACTTAGTTCGACTAGCTTTAGCCGTCTCGCCGTGTGTTTGTGCGTGTCTCCGCGCGCATGTGTGTGTTCAAGTCTTTCGTTGGCCCCGGGTCTCTTTGTCGGCATGCTTCTGTGCCTCCCTCTTCACCTCAACCCCTGACCCCCAACCGTACATCCGACCTACTCCCCCCGATCCCACGCTCCCTCTTCATGTTGCTCTTTGCTTCCCTTGCGGTTGTCTTGGATTAGTTCCATTGCCTGGTTATCTAGCGTTGGCCCATTTTTCACAGGAAAGCGTTGTTTTTACATTGCACTCACACTGAAAGAAGTGATGGGGTAGTGAAAGTTTGACGAGGCAAGCACACGTCTGAAGTTGTTGACAGGAAATATCTTTGACAGGTTAATCTGGGATTGTAATCAGACATGCAGAAAGAAAGACAGGAATTTCTCCCTCACACATACACACTGTCTTTACTTTGCCGCGTTCTATCTTTCTCAAACATAGACACTCCCCAAGGACCGGAAAAATGGAAGCCAACGGGTAAATCAAATTTTGTTTTTTATTGAACCAATTTATAGAAGAGACATCCACAGCCCCCGCCTGGGCATGCTGCTGCGAGAAACAGTCCATTGAATCTCTCCATGTTTTTGGAAGACACAAATTGCGTAACTCCTCATGCACTTCAAACGAACTGTCAACATTTCCTTGGCACGAGCCGCATCCGCCAGTTGCTCATCCCTGATTTAAAGTAAGAAAAAGAGATTGTTGCTCCAAGGCTGCTCCTACATATGCCTATTATTCCCACCCAAACTCAAAGCAATAAACATTCAGCAATCCGGTATACACGACTGAACAATACCGTTAGCATCTGTGTTAGCACCAAGAGACAGTCACTAGAATGTGTCCTGACAACACTACCTGACACTATTCTCTCAATATTACAAGGCAGTGTAGCACTATAACATGATTAGCAAGCACGCTCTGAGCCAATCAAATCAATACCAATCGTCCCAAACATTTTTTTTAGCTAGCACGGCACATGAATGCATTCTTCAGCAATAAACCACAATTTCAAAAGACCTGAGAAAAACTTGGGTCCCCACTTAGAGATGTCGTTTCAATAATTCACAGCAGGTAAGTATGAGAAATGGTGGCAGTGAAAAGTGTCTACGGTCAGCTGGATTTCACTCAAATGCATTTGATTTCAGTAGCGAGAAGTTGCAGAGCGGCAATTGAAAAGAAACTTTGAAACATCTTCCTCAGCATATTCTAAAATGTTGCTACCTCGCCATACACGGCGTGGTCTGAGAAATCAAAGTTTTTCCATCAACCCTTCATTTCTCCTTGAAGACATAAAAAAAAAAAGTTTGACAGGAATTTGGAATTTTAAAGGACTGTGAGGATAAAAAGGATTTTTTTTTTTACTTCAGCAAGCAGGGTGCGGATCTTGGCGATTGTGGCGCAGAGACTTTTCTTTTTCAAAAACAAACAAGAAATCAAGATGCGTACCCTGTTGCCATCTTTCGTCAGTGTGAGTGGGATGGAGGAGATTTACTGCTGCTGATGCACAGCTGGGGCCGCCGTGGAAAAGCCTCAGATGTCAGGTCAGCTCGTCTTTCCGACGAGATTGCTAAATTTCCCCACATAAGGTCTGAGGGCAGTTGCACGGCTGCCTGCGAGAGAAAGATAGAGCCGGGCTCCTCTTTTGGAACAAAAGAAGGCATTCAAGCTTCGATTGCTTTCCTCTGAATGACCGTGGGAGCCCATACGATGGGCTCATGTCAATGTTGAGAGAAGGCAGGTTTTAGGTCACAAAACAGACCACCACCACTTATTACACACACACACACACACACACACACACACACACACACACACACACACACACACACACCCCTAAAATAGAAGCAGCCAGAGTGAAAAGACCCCCGCCACGGCTTCATCTTTGTCATTTGAAAAATCAATGAGGAAATGACAATAATCAGGGATCTTAATTACGGTACTATGGGGGCAGTGTCATTTAGATCAGAGTCGATTCTGAAATGTAATAAGGTCTCACAACAAATTGCACCATGACCTAAAACCGTAATTCTCAACTGGTGGGTTGGGACCCAAAAGTGGGTCACGGACAGGTTGTAAAAATTTGCATGGGTTCCATAGGTTCCAATGGTGCAGAAATATGACATTTCATTGTTACGGACTTCAACGTTAAGAGCACACTTTGTATTTGCAGTGGTCAATAAGATGCTCCGAAAGGAACTTTGAAGGTCTAGCCTGAGCAAGCATGGTTAAAATATAAAATTTGGTCCCCGTGTGACAACGGTTGAGAACCAATGATATGAAAGATATATTGCTTTGAGATGAGTGACCCAGCTTGATTTGTTTTTTTTTTCTTTTCTTTTTTCAAGTTGTTGATTAGACTTTTTTTTTTTTTTTTTTTTTTTTTTTTTAAAGTTTTTGTTTAACTTTTTTTTTTTTTTTTTTTTTTTTTTTTGTTATGACTTGAGAACCAAGACTTTAGATATGAGCACCTTCTGGTGGCCGTGACTCAACTTGCTTTACAACTTTACAACTAAAAACAGACTCCGGGACAGAGCCAGACATTTATTTGTGGAGTCTGGATGGATGGATTTACTGTTAGAATTAAATATTGTCAACAAGAGAGATTCTTTTAGTTCCCATTCATATTTTACTTTTTTGTTTGTATTTTTTATGCAGTTAAAGTAAATAACTTGTGGCAGAGTATCGTGGGATCTAAGAATTGTGCATCCATGTGAAAGCAGCAGGAATGTCATAGGTATCAAAATCTTTCCCAATAAGTGGGGGCGACCACCAGGCCGGCCAGAGTGTCACATAGGCTGACAATTAGCATCAATGTGGCAGTAATGTAAGATTTAAGCAACGGAACACAAACGATGCAGCAACAATAATCACAGGCATCCAATCTTTATCCTCAGCAAAGAATAGAGATGGCGAACAAAGTTGCGACTTTTTTTTATACTGATCAATTTGGCTCGGTATTACCAAGCACCGATTCATGTGAAATCAAATGGTACCACATTTTGATTCTAAGCGGATCCTTGTAAGTTTGAACTGTGTCGGGGTGTTAGAGTCGGTGATTTTCCACAACACACTACAACACAGCACCGGCATAATGATGTCGCTCACAAATGCTTTCACACAGACTAAAAATACGTTTCCGCATGTGCAGCAGCCTGCCGCCAAGCCAGACACAATAACGTATATCATTATGATGGTGAAGCTGCACACCTCTAAGCATGCTTTGATTCGGCACTGGTAGATCTCAGGCATCAAAATGCAGTGTTCATGCGCCTATTTGCAGATTTTGGAGGAATCCACAGTATCCTTCATTATTCACTGGACAAGTAGTCTATCTGTTGTGTTTGTGTGCCTTAAGATGCCCCAGATGGAACCGAAGCCCTGTTTTGTCAATACTCAGTTTTTCCTTATTCATTGCCATATTCGGGAACTGAAAAAAGGCAACCAGCATCAATGTCTGAAATGAGCCACATGAGAGGAAAACAATCTAAATTATGTTACTTGAGCCAATCCAGTTTTAATCATTGGCAGTATAAAAAAAATGTTTGTTTATGTTTTGAAGCTATTGGACATGTACTTAAAACTGTGACAATTTGAAAGCTAGCGGTGTAAAAATAGTCATCATCATTAATTAATCATCATTATCATGATCAGAATGAAAATGCTGCTTTCAACGGATCGAGAAAAAAAAGTGGAGTCATTGAAAAGAGCATCAGCTGTGAGGAATTTGTAAAATTGCACCGAGGGGGCGAGCACAAGTGAGCTGCTGGTACACTTCACTCTCCTGTTGTCTCGACACAGCTGGACTTCACTGGAGGCTGTTGGCACAGCTGTCAACTCACCTTGTGTGAGGCCTGCATGTGGAGCAAAGATTGTGCCAACAAGCTTCATGACGCACACACACGCATGCACGCACGCATACACAGTACGCACAAAATAACACACATTTGTCTGATCGTGTTTTGCTTTTCATACTTTATGACGATAATGCGCATTTTAAAGAATTACCCCCCCCCCCCCACACACACACAAACTTAAATATGTAAGGGGCCGAAATGGTATTGCCAGAATATCTTGGTGAGCGAGCAAAGCAAAGTATGGCGACATTATCATCATCATCTGAATCATCAGTCAGTTGATACACTTCGTGTGGAAAAATATGTGTATTTTCTAGAAGCTCAGTCAAGTCAGCATTCCTTTTGTCCTCCTCTGGGCAAACCACTAAATAGGTATTGTTCTCACTCAGAGACATAATAAAGCTGCTGGATAGAACGTTTTAACAAAAAAAAAAAAAAAACCAAAAAAACACTGTTTTCCAAAACTGCACCAGCAAGCTCAAACACAACAGTATGTGCCTTCCCAGCTCATCCCTCCTACACACAAACTCTGCGATGAATAAACTCCCAACAGCGAGCCAAATCTGTGGACGCTTTTGTAACGACCCTTACTGCACTGCAACAATTTACCAAGTGCCGGTGCTGCCAGTTCAGCAATGGCTTTTAACTTGTTTGGTCTGACCATATTGATGATGACAAGATTGGCATGTCCCTGTGGCGTGTTTAGCACATACACAGAACAGGTCAAATTTAAGCTCAAATATACAACAATTTGACTTCAAAACAAATTCACTTTGAGTGTACATTGTTTAAAAAAAAAAAAAAAAAGTAAATAGTATTTCCATTGTATTTTAGGCTCTGTAACATTGGTGGACCAGCCAGGTCACCCCTCATCTGTTCACACTATAATCAATACAAATGCTACAGTTCAAAGTCATGCGCAGTGTTAACTGTGTACAGAAATCACCAAATCTGCTGCACACATATACTCTGCAGTGGTGCCTTGAGATATGACTTTAATATGCTTCAGGTCCACGCTCATAACTCAAAATTGTCATATCTCAAATCACCTCTCCGCATTGAATTGAACAGAAGCGCCATTGATTGGTTCCAGTCTCTTAGAGAGCCCAACAAAAAAATGTGTTTTACTTTTAACATGAAAAATAACACTACAATATTGTACTTCGTAAATGTATATATGAACAGAAGCACATCGGATGCAAAGAATTAAATTGTATGTCTCAAAGGTGTTTGGTTTTTCACCATGAAAAAGAAAAGCTGCATTTTGTAAATGCTAGTCCCAAATGACATGCTTCGGCGAAAGAAAATCACCCATATATTATGCTCGACAGTGTCAAGTGTCAAATCTAACACAGTCCTCTTTTGCCAAATATGATGAAGAATGGAAATCGATGTTGAAAGAAAAACATCGTTCCTCAAAATTCTGTGTCATAAGGAGATTATGTGTGACGGAAAATGTGTTTCCGTGCGTGAGTTGACACCGTTTACAGGTTAGAGTGACAGCGTCAACAGAAAATATCACCACAACAACAACAAAAAAAAGAATTGACGATTCTTACCTCATTTTTAAGTTCCCAGGCGAAGGTTGTCCATCATATACAGACACCATATCAAAGTCTTCCTCTAGTGCGAGCGTGACGAAGGTGAGCTGGATCCTGTTTCGCTCCCCTGTTATTATCAGCCACGTACAGTTGGCGTAGTTGGGATAGCCGTGGGGGAAGCCAGGCGATTCTATCGTTCCGTTGAGGCCTTGGATTACACCACCACATGATTCAGCTGAAAGAAAAAAAAAAAACACTCAATCAGGACATTTGGATTGAAGCTTTTGGTCTCCAAATGGTATTTAAATATGTTCATAGTTCACATAGAGACAATTCGTCACATTCCACAAAAGTTTTAGGAAATAAGAACAACAAAAAAAATAATTAAGTTTGATTTGTGTATATCTTGACATTCATTGCCAACACATTCCCACTCTAAGGTGTTTTTTAATTCGAAAAATTGCACTTTATTGTTTCCCACTATATAAAAACAGACAGTAGTGACAATTAAATAGCATGAAAATTTTTATTTTATGTGCCACATTTTGTACTTCATTCCAAATTGCGCTGCTCCTTTTGGTATGAAGGACGTGGCTACCTGGAGGTAGTATATAACCGACATACGCATGTATATAAATGAGACACAGTGGCGCTCTAATCCACAGTCTGATTAGTCTTTCTTCCCAGAGGATACAAATATATGCCTATGAGTATTTTAATATTAACTGTCTCCCCGTGCTGCTCCAAAATTGGTGTTCAAATATCTGTTGCCTCAGGGGTTATAATTCCGGGACACGATTCATAAGCATTTGTTACCATTAAGCTGATTGAAATTCTCTAAAGCAACGCTATGTTGTTGTTTTAAATATTTTTTTATGTTTAATTTTGTTTTGTGCTGAATTTGACAATAAATTTCAACTCAGAATTGGTCACTCACTAATTCAGCCAAACTGCTGCATGTTGTGAAGTCAAAAGGTCAGGTATCTCAAATTTAAGAAAAATTTAGAGCAAAAAACTTGTAAGTCAAGTCCGTCGCATCTCAAGGCATCACGGCATAATGCAGTACACATACTGCAAATACAAAGAAGACAGAGCGCACAAAATGCTACACTTGCCACACAGAAATGTGATAATTAGCCCTGATTTGCAAGCTGTTAGAGTTCATTCGGTGGTCGTTCAACCAGTAGGGAGCTGCAAATCGCTCCTCTTTTCCCTTGCACACAACATGATGATTGTCGCCGGTGGAGGACACAAAAGTTGGAATCAGACCTGAAATTGGCCTCGCGTACTTTGCACGGTGTGAGTGTGATAAGTCACACGGGAGAGGCTCCAGTCGCCCTGCAACCACCAAGACGATAGCTAGTTGAGAAATAGCATTGATATTTGTATGGATGGAAGAAAATTAATATATCCGCACACAATGGAGACAGTACAAAATTTGGGGGACTATTGGGATTTTCTCTCATGCCACTGGGCAACAGCTGTGCTTTTGCATGTGTGAGGGTCAATTACAGGCCTTGTATAATTAGAATGTAGCCTGAATGCGATGTAAAATGATTTTGAAGATAGCGTACAATGCGGCTTTAAGTGTGGAATAGAAGAAAGGCGGTTAATTAGCAATAAAGTACACTACGAAGGTGACCGTGCGCACGTGCGTGTTCTCGGTCTTGGGGAAAGTCAGGCCTGCTGAAGAATAATCTGCAAAGTTAATTGACAACAACTGAATTATGCAAAGTTATGGGAAAGACGGTGTGCAAGTCCAGGTTTCAACACATCCGTAAATGAGCTCTGCAAACACATGCAAATGTGAAGACAACAAATAACAACGAGCCAGTTTGAGACGTCAGGCTGTGTTCTTTAACCGCTGTTTTGCCAACGTTATTAACAAAGCACCATCATTTATCCCCGCTCGCCTTCATCTTTCATCTCCTGCTGCTCTCCTTAAGCAAGACTTGGTACATTTTCTTCCTGGCATTGCTGGAACATGCAAACATACATCAGTGTGATTCCAGCATAAAAGTCAGCAGTAATTGTTTGTCAGATTGATTTATTAACCTTTTATTATTGAGATAACTCACTCTCTCCCACGGGAACAACTCGTTTGTCTGCAAGGACAAGATCCAGTCAACCAAACGTTGACAAGCAAGTCTGATTTTCCCGTTTTTTGTTCTTTTCGAACTTGTTCCTTGCAGGTACCAGATGTTTCTGCTTGCCCGAAGCAACCCAAACCACACACAGCTACCTACATGCTGGCAGCAAGTGCAACAACAAAACACGTGCATGAGCCGAATATGCGCACACAAACAAACGTCAAACCATCTGGAGTGTCCAGATTCATTTCAGATTGTTCTCCGCTGTCTTTCCAGCCCAATTCACCTCTCGCTCTCAGCACTCGTTATGTATGTCTTTCATTAAATCTCCAGTTGTCTCCCTCTTCTGTTCGCACTCTTTGCTGCTGCCAGATCCCAACTTTGGACAGATGGGACGTGTAGGATTTAGCAGATATTTGCATCACATCACATAACGTATTGGAGCAACGTACTCAGAGCAGAGCAATGAAATACTGTTTTGCTTTGGTGAGTTCAACCCAACTGGTTTTTCATGCGTACAAATCTTCTGTGCAGTGTAGCCTTCCTGATACCAGATTGTCTAGTAGGAGCTGAAAACCATATGGGTGGTTCAATTAAGGGCAAAGTACTTTGTCCGAATGAGCAAGAGGCGTGTTGAGACTGCACATGGATAAGCCATTCAATTGCTTTCACTTAAGTGATCCAACGAAAGGCTAAAAACAATCCATCCCAGGATGACAGTCAACCAAGTTGTACACTTTTTACAGGCATGTTTATGATACTATGCAGTGAGCAAAGCTACAAGCGCCCTACAGTAAATGAAGGTTAACTATACTGAAGCTAACCATCAGAGAAATGCAGCAAGCTAAGCTACGGCAATGTCGATTTCTTGGCCGAATGCAGTGACAGCACTTTATTCTAGATATATTTTTTCAATTAATTAAAACACACAAATAGATATATAACATGTTCCTAGCTAATGCTACTTAAGCTGTTGATGATTGCAGACTGAGTTCATGATAACGAGCTTCGCTGGCATTTGCTCGGCTAACTTCAGGAAATGTCTGCATATGGGTCCCTAAATACGTGCTGATGTCTTGGATACGGACAGGAGCTTCTTTTCAGAGTTGCAGTCAACACCAGAGCCTATAACCGTTCTGTGAGAGCCCCCTAAGTAGCATGAAGTTGTTGGCAGTGGGGATTTACAAGCCTCACAAACCTCTGCCCCCTCCTCTGCCATTTTCTCCAGTTGCGCATGTGGCATAATCCACACAATTCATGGCCACCGTCAAGGCTGTAGGGTAGGCCTAAGCACTGGGATGCGATAGAAGTATGTAACGTGACATCAAATGAAGAAAAGCATATCAGGTTTACAAGTGAATGTGGAAATTTGTTTCTGTGGATGCTACCGTGCTATAAGATCACAAAATGAGCTTCACAACCGAAAAGCTACTTGATGTCGAAAACAACAACGCTGCAACCAAGCCACAGTATGGCAGATCATTTAAAATAAGTTTGACACCCCTGCTCTAGTGATATGGGTTGAATTACAAACCTCAAAATATGTCATTACAATATGTTTCTCCCGTGCCAACAAATGTATCTCTTGATGTTTGATCCACTCCTGTCCAGTTGTAAAAAGGGTGGAGGGGGCACGCTTCTCACTTGGAGCATAAATAGTTGGCTTTTCCACACTTAACAGTGGGCTGGTGCAGTCCACACCAAGCATCGTGTCACCCATTAAGATCAGATATCTACATACAGAATGTTGACATGTAGTGATGTGAATAACGATGCATGTTTGCAGTAATAGAAACAGCAATGCACACATACCAATCGACACGAATGCACACAATCGTAACGTGCAGAGAGTCCCACTGTGTCAGTCTTCATTAAAGCGCCACAGCAAATCATGTTGCCTTTGATTTATATCTCAAGGGTTTTGTATTTTTTCGCTGGCCTATTTAACATGCTATCTTTTATCTCATACGGAGTATATATCGCTGGATTCCTTGGACAAAAAAAAAAAAAAAAAAAAAATGCAATCGTTTCCGACTATAAAGTCACTCGAGCTCATTAATGGAGAAGGGCCATAGCAAAAGTCTACATGCTTCTGAAAGTATCAGCAAGCAGAGAGATGGTGCAATGGAATAGAACCGGACCAGAAGGTCCCCAGTTCATCAATCAGACGGCATCTCCCTCATTCCACGGCATGCCAGGTCACAAATCAAACACATCTTTCTAAGTTAAGCTGCGTGGAACTATTGGCTGCAGCCCTTCAACAGTATCTATCAAAGAAGAGGTGTGGGAGCTTTTGTGTAACGTATTTTTTTTTTTTTAATTCCTTTCTGCAACCAGCACTTTCCTATGCATCACCCCCTCCTACTTTTGATGATCTCACAAACCGTGCATCTCCGTCACAGTGGGTTTGTCTCAATCTCCGTTCTCTCCTTCCATTCTGTAACTGTACGTCCATCTCTGTCATCATGATGTCGGGATTACCAGCATTGGCGCATCTCTCCTTCCTCCTCCTTGCACACGTATGCTTTGCCTCTGTCCTCCACTCAACAGGTCACCCCTTGGCTCTCTTTTTTTTTTTTTTAATCACAATTATTTCAAGATTAGCATGACAAAGTGTCCCGGTAAATCTTATTACTTTTCAACTTGGCTCTCTTACTGTTATAATTGTAATAAAACAGTAGCTTCCTCTGGCTTCTCTTTTGACATCATTATTTCTGACGCACTGCATCCCTTCTTTTTCTGCTCGAGTGTTAGCTTGTTTTCAATCCACCCACTCACCTCCTATATTTATCCCACAGAGAACAAATACCACACCCTCTCTCTGTCTGTCGGTCTTTTTCGCCCCTGCCATCGCTTGCGCTCCCCTTTTGGCCCAATGTCAAATAAGTGAAAGGAAAAAGGGCTGTAGTTAGATTGAAGCCTCGCAGGCACTTTTGCTGGTGCTAAAACGGCAGGATAATAGAGAGTGTCTGGCAAAATGGATGTAAAACTTTGACTCTTTTAAACTTTTTCATCATGTGAAACTCGCTTGCAGTTCCACTCGTGTCTCAAAACTATCGGAAGAGCAAAATGTGTTGCTCATTGCAATCTATTTGACGCAAAATTAATGTTGCAAGATACAAGGCATACCCAGTGCCCGGTCACCATGGCAACCAAGGAAGGAAGACATATCATTTCCCACATGCTCAGGGGAAGTATTGAGGCAATGTCCAGAATAAATCCCAATGACTGTCAGGAAAAAAAAAATTAATAAATAAAAAAGAGCAGCTTGGACGGACAATAACAGCGATAGGTGAGATGGATGGTGTGTACGTGTGTGCGTGTGTGTGTGTGTGTGTGTGTGTGTGTGTGTGTGTATATCTGTGCTTCTGTGTGCATGTGAGTTTGAAAAAAATAAAAAAGACATGATCAAAGAAGCAATTAAGTATGAAGCCGGGACGTGTGCGGGAGAGAATTGCATGTGATTGCGTGATAGGCGCATTTGCATCTCTGTGTGTCTGCGCGAGCAGCAGAAAACACAAGCTTCATTTTTCTTACTTTCTGAGGGAAAGGCACCACTCTCTAATCAATCCGCCACCAACCTGCAATTCCAATGCTTTATATTTTCACTGATGAATAGGAATGTGCTAGAGTGCTTGAAAACAAAGTGCCAACACAAAATGCAAAACAACTTGAGGAAAAACAATGATTTGAAAGCGAACAGAGGGTGTCACTGCTGCTTCCTATCATAACAGTCAAGAAAAAATGTCGCAAAATGATTTTTTTTTTTTTAAACAGTGACGGATGTGTTTTTCACTGAAGATATTACTGTCACTTGATTGTTCATAGCCCATAACTCCATAATACCATTATTTGTATGCACTTCACCAGTTTCAGCAAAACAGAATTTGTTTGCGTGGTGCTTTGGGAGCCGCAGTCTTCCCAGCAATGTTCGAGCACTGTGGGCGGTCTTATGGCGTGATGGCCAAGTGGGAGTGCAGGTGGCAGGCTAACCATTTAAGGGGTCACGCGGTCACAATAACCTACACGCCTGAGCCAAAATGCTGAGGTACATGCGGTTATTTGTCAAAGCCTGCACCGAGGGAGGCCCGGGGAAAACGTATTTAAACCTCCCAGTGAGGCAGCAGAGTGAGACTTCAGCTGCGGGGTGTTATCATGAGAATTGAGGCAGAGAATACATGAGAAATATTCTTCTGCGGACTTTTTTTTTCTACTTTCAGCCAGTTTTCTTTGCTCGACCTATGAGACTATTTTATCTTACGACATCATTGGATTGTGAGGAGTTTGTCAACTTGGACTTTAACCATCGGAGTGAAAAGAGTGCTCAGTCAACATAGCCTGATCTTTGGCAGACAGAACCTTTGTGAAGGCATACTCCATCACAGTTGTGTTCATAATGAGGTTCTACTCTAGCCGCTTAAGTGCCCATCAAACACATACGATGGCGACAAAAGAGATTCATAGCTTTGTGAAAACAAAACTTATCATTGTGCGTTTTATGCGTTTTCAATTGGTTAAGAGAACTTTATTCAGAAAGCTCGCATCTTATTGAGCGGCAAAGGTTTGCAAGCATATGCGCATTTAGCGAATGTTGGGTTTTTTTTTCACGATCGGTCACCCATGCAAACTATTTCGAGGACATTCACCAGACATTCACAAACAGGTGTCATGGTTGCAAATCGTTTCTCTTTTCGCCATCAATTTTTGGACAGAAAACCTGTTTGCGACCATTAAAATTGCTGGTGAACGTCTTTGCGACCTTGAACGAACCTTTCAGAAAAAAATGACATTCCTGAGGTACCCACACACTTGAGAACCCTCTCTGCTCTGTGAGATACAGCCTGAAAGTGATTTTCATGCAGAAGTTGCAACTCAGTGTGCACCAACCCTTGCCACCACTCATCCACCGGGACAGCGTACACATCAAAACACCCCAAGGATCAATAATGATTGCGGTCTTTACACACTTTTGCTGAAATGAGGGGAGATAACGACTTCTGTTACCACGACAACTAGAGACAGAGTTACTGATGGTAAAGCTGTTGATTTTATCACTCGCGGAAGCAGCATTATATCACCTGGCCACCACATAACACTACAGAGCGGATCTGTGTATATGGCGCATGCAGCAGATGCATCGAAATCAGAAAAACCTCCATATCCCCAATCCAATCATTGTTGGTGATCCTTGAGAGAAATCACAAACAACCATTATCTTCACATCGATGAATATCATTAATTATGAATAATAACAGCTTGGCGACAAGTTCGGGGTGGACCCCGTCTACCACCCGACGATTGCTGGGATAGGCTCCAGCACGCCCGCTACCCTGGTGAGAGTAAGCAGTTTCGGAAAATGGATGGATAAATGACAACATAATTGAAGGTACTTTGTGCAAACACGTTACGTCAGAAGTGTGGATCAAACTGGCAGCCCTTCACATTAATCAGTACCCAAGCAGGAGCTCTCAATTCCAAAAAGGTTCGTGACCCCTAAAATAAATGAATAATCTACAGTGATGCTTATTAGAGGCTAACACTGTTAACCAGCTCGCGTTACCATAGATTCATGTCATCTTATCTGTGATCTTTCAACAGTACGCGCTAATTAAAGTTCACTGAACTTTGATAGTCCAATGCTCTTCGAGGCGCTGACGTCCAGATTACAACACAGTGGAGACAAACATTCCCTAAAATGCCTTTTACATAGCCTGTTCAAATGAGATTTTCCTCCACTTTTTTTTCTGGTTCAGCGTTCTGAAAACAATAACAGAACTGGAAAGGCGGATAAAGTCCTTCCCAAGTCCAGGCTGGGTTGACGCTGTGTGAATGTACCAACCAGGTGGGTAGATCAGGAGTGTGAACGTCACTTCTCCTGCCCTGTTTTGTCAAAAGCACCAGACACTGTGCCTTCTGCGCTGGCTTAAAGCAGGACTTTGCACGGCTCTGATGCGGCTAATTTGAGAGATCTCAGTGTAAAACAGACTTATTCCTGTTTGCAAACTGTTGAACAACTTCCTGCTCCGTATTACCTCAAAAAGAGTTTTTTTTTTTTTTTTTTTTCAATAACAGAACTGGAAAGGCGGATAAAGTCCTTCCCAAGTCCAGGCTGGGTTGACGCTGTGTGAATGTACCAACCAGGTGGGTAGATCAGGAGTGTGAACGTCACTTCTCCTGCCCTGTTTTGTCAAAAGCACCAGACACTGTGCCTTCTGCGCTGGCTTAAAGCAGGACTTTGCACGGCTCTGATGCGGCTAATTTGAGAGATCTCAGTGTAAAACAGACTTATTCCTGTTTGCAAACTGTTGAACAACTTCCTGCTCCGTATTACCTCAAAAAGAGTTTTTTTTTTTTTTTTTTTTTAATGCTTTCCTTGATTTTTAAAAGAGATGGCTACATGTGGTGTTTCCTCCTATATTCCCAAAACATGCACGCGAGGTTCAATTTGTCCCTTGTTGGGCAACTCACAACAGAAGTTTCATCTGGTATGATGATGTCATAGGACACCGCTTACATCATCGTTCCATCAAGTGTGTTGGGAAAGGTTTTCCTTCAGGGTCTCCTGCAGTTGATCCTGTCAAAATCTCTTGGCTTTAGGTTTTCTCAACAGAGCAAGCGGCGTTCTGAGTCAATGAAGAGGAAACACACTCATATACACAAAACCATCAAAGTGGAAAAGATGTGCCAATGAAAGTCACTGATGCCTCACTGTCTTGGCAATGCATTCGCTAGAAAAAAAAAATTTTAAAAGAGATGGCTACATGTGGTGTTTCCTCCTATATTCCCAAAACATGCACGCGAGGTTCAATTTGTCCCTTGTTGGGCAACTCACAACAGAAGTTTCATCTGGTATGATGATGTCATAGGACACCGCTTACATCATCGTTCCATCAAGTGTGTTGGGAAAGGTTTTCCTTCAGGGTCTCCTGCAGTTGATCCTGTCAAAATCTCTTGGCTTTAGGTTTTCTCAACAGAGCAAGCGGCGTTCTGAGTCAATGAAGAGGAAACACACTCATATACACAAAACCATCAAAGTGGAAAAGATGTGCCAATGAAAGTCACTGATGCCTCACTGTCTTGGCAATGCATTCGCTAGAAAAAAAAAAGGCATCTCCGTGCTCAATATTTAACTTCCCCTTGGGGTGAGCTGAAAGAAAAAGTGTACGCGTTGCATTCTTGAAGAGTCAACCTGTGAATTTGAGAGAGAGCAGAGAGTCGACGCAAACACACCTACCGACTTTTTCCCCAAATGTACTGCAGCAAAAAAAAAGAAAAACAAAACAAAAACAACATTAGGCGTCGTCGGTCAAAGCTGAGTGAGTATGAAATCCACTCAGTCAGCAACGTGAACACGTCGGGTTCAGCCAGAGTAAGCGCTCATGCTTTTATGCGGTAATTTGTGTTTATGAGTGTGGTTGCAAACACGTTGTTGACGATTGCGTGGCTCAAACCGCCACCCTGGTCAGCCCTGGCTCACAATGAATTCGCTGACAAAACACACACACACACTCAGAAGACGAAAGTCACACATCGTTTAATCATTTTCTGCTTCATGTCTTCTTCTCCGTCTCTAATCTGCTCCTCAATAAAGTTATTTCTCCCTGACAGTTCAATCAATTTCATCCAACAATAATGTGTCTTTTATTGCAACGCAATATTTACTTTCGGATATTCCGCTGAATGAGAACATCAAAACAACAAAAAAAGATTTGGTTGTTATTGTCTTAAGTGCAATACTGCTGTTTTCATTGCTTTGAAGACGCCTTCAGTCTGTCACTTTCTTGTTGCTAAAATGTCTTTGTGATTGTGATTGATATTTGCTGTTTCACGTTTATATCACGCTTGGATACTTGCATCAACAGAGACAAAAATAAGTTTGTTGTTTAGTTAGTAGAGCAGAAGATTTTCAATGTTCCAAACACCTTATGCTTCTGGGAACTAACGAAATACAAACACCGGCAGTTCCTGAAAATAGACACATCCCAATATAATACACCACACAAAAATCACTCTGAAAAAGCAGTTTTGTTTTGTTTTGTTTTTTTTCTCTGTACAATACACTCCCTCGATTTGCTGGTATCCTGTATTATCTATCTGGGGAAAAAAAAATGAAATGAAATGCAATAAAAATTTAAAACAAATACAGTGTAAATGCTTTTAAATCCAGGTTTAAAACTGTGCTCTTTTCTCATATCTATGAATAAGGTCTTTCAGAGCATTTTTAAAACCATGTTTTCCAAAATTTTGTTCTTGCACTGTACCTTCTTTTAGTGAGCTACTTTTTAATTTCTTTACTTTGCTTTTAAGTGGCAAACTATTTTGTTTGTAGATGGTTTTAAAATGTGTGCTTGTGTATGAAATGTGATATGTTCATAAAGCTGCCTTGCCTAAAGATATCCATCCATCCATCCATTTTCCGAACCGCTTTATCCTCCGTAGGGTCGCAGGGGGTGCTGGAGCCTATCCCAGCTGTCTTCGGGCAGTAGGCGGGGGACACCCTGAACCGGTTGCCAGCCAATCGCAGGGCACACATAGACAAACAACCATTTGCGCTCACAATCACACCTACGGACAATTTAGAGTGTTCAATCAACCTGCCATGCAGGATTGTGGAATGTGGGAGGAAACCAGAGTACCCGGAGAAAACCCACGCAGGCATGGGGAGAACACATGAAGGCCGGGGTCGGGTTTAACTCAATGAACTGTTCATTTAACTGTGGTGATTTTGGGCTTTAGGACTCAAAGATATCCTCATTGACGATTTGATATATATGCTTCAGCACTTCTGGTCATTAGTTACGCAGAGACTCTCCCCCGTTTTGGATTGCAGGATTTAATAATTCGTAAAACAGAACAAATAGACTTGATATTAATGTAATATTACTAATAAGGTCTTTGTCATGTTTGTAGGTCAAAGCAAGAAGGTTGAAGTAACAAAAAAAGTAAAGAGAGAGAAAAAAAAAAAAAAGCATGATAATAGCGATCCATTTACCTTCTGGTTTGTTGGATCTACCAAAGTCGGCAGTAAGCCGCGAAAGGATTAGATTTTGGTGGAGTTGACATTCATGTGCAGTGCCTCTGGTTAAATTTCACCAGTAACTAGGTCATTTTGCAACAACCCATATTACTTTTAATCTAAATCTCGAGATAAATGATTTTCCAGATAATGTCAATCTGTCTAATTTTCTGTATGACTAAAAACTGTAAACATGTCATCTCTCTCTCTCTCTCTCTCTCTCTCTCTCTCTCTCACTCACTCACACAAATCCAGCTCTATAATTATTTGGTCAATGACCCTGTTCAGACTGCCAGCCCCAAATCCAATTTTTGTGATAACCAACTTGGATTCGTCTTAAGTTTTAGAAGCGAAAAAAATAATCTAAAATATGATTGAGCAAGACACATTCCAAACCACATAGGAGAGGTGGTTTGAAAATTGTATTTTTGCATGCGCGTCTTCGGTGGATTGTCTGGGCCCTCACTAATCAAAAAAAAATTGTCGGATTCCAGCTGAAAGTGTACGTATGCAAATGATGCAAGTATAGGCCACGAAACAGAAGCTTGCCAGGCGACTAGGAGGCATCGCAGAACCAGTTCTTTAAGACCAGATCCTTGGGAAAGACCTGATGGTACTGTAATTGGACACATTTTGGAGAAAATAAGATACATTTGACTTCATGTCAAAGCTTGTACGATATCGAATTAACGCAAGACATACAAGAAGTACAATTACACGACAGACAACGGACGGTGGTGAATAAAAGTTCACGTGAGACGAGAAAGTCTGGTCTCACAGGTCTGGTCCTGCGAGGCCCCCTCGTGGCCTGGCAAACTTCCGTTTAGTGGCGTGACCTTGCATCCTTTTTTTTTCCATGCCCGAGATTATGAGTTGATGTGTTTTGGATTTCTGCAGTTTTTATTTATACATATATATTTTGCATTTGTTTAGTGGCTTGTAATGTCTCCTTTCACTTTTCTTGCTGCGATTGCAACATTTTTTTCTTGTGTTTATGTTTTTTTGTTTGCATCATTCCTGTGTTTGCAGCGTTTGGCTGTTTGCAGCATTTCTTACTTGCAGCGTTTTTTGTTTTGCAGTTGTTTTGCGTGGGGTTTTTTCAGTCTGCATGTGTGTTTGTCCTTTTTTGTTTGCATTTAGTTTCTTTGTTGTTGTTTGCAGCATGTTTGCCCGTCTGTCTCAGCCACCGAAGAAATATATCCTTAAAGGGAGGGGAGGGAGTTTCACAAATTTCTGGGTTCAAAGGACGTGCCTGATCGTCATGAAAGGAAGTGGCTGACTGCCTGATGTGAAAACCATTTTTGTGTGGAGAGTAAAGAGACATGACTGCTTTCGTCTCCTCGTCGCATCATTGACCGCATCACAACAATATATTCCTCACTTCACCAAACTGCATCGCAAAATTGCCCTAGTTCCAAAATCTACACACGCATCGGCTAAAGTTTCTGTACATTTTTAAGGCAGCCTTAAAGTTGCTGCAGTGAAAAATAAGTGAGGCCCACGTCTCTCAAATTTGATTTTCGAGCGGTTTTTGTATCAGTTGCAGCAGAACAAACGACAGTGCGGACAGTAAAGCTTCAACATTTGCATGAAGTATGAACAAGGCCGATGCAAGTCAGCAAAATAAATTTTTTAAACAACTTTCTATGAACACTGACATGCAAGACACCCACACGGATTAGTTATGTATCCATCTATGCCGGTGATGTACAGTGAATGGCAGAACAAATAATTGCTCTTCCAATAGATTGCAGAAGCTAATAAATCCGTATCCCAACGTTTCCATTCATACAACACAATAAGTAATTGCTTCCTGCAATTTTATATGCTTCACGTTCACTAGTCCATACTGAGTAAGTCAATTTTGTGAGTAAATTAAGATGAGATCATCATTAATGAAGGATTTTTTTTTTTTGTGGTGAACCGTGAGATTTTTGTTTTTATTTTTTTTTTTTTTGAGTAAAATGGTTGCCTTGGTGCAGTAAAGGCTAGAAAACACTGCTCTAAATTGAAAGGTAACCCACAAAGTTTTATGAGAGAAAGCTCTGCAAGCACTGAAAAGGAAAAAGGCCAGACAGGGTCGGAAATAATCACATTGTAAATTATTTTGCTTCCTTTTCTCCAGTGAATTAATTGGGTTCTGTCAATTCTGATATTTACCTAATTAGTTCCATCTGCAATGGCGTCTTCTCCTGTCAGACTTCCACTGGAGGTAAAGCTGACTTAGCAGGACTGCAAAGAACGTCGCTGCGTCACCGTCAGCGGATGTCATCTTTCTATTTCACTCAGCCTGTGTGAAGATTATTGGTCTCTGTTGGTTTTGGAAGCTGGAGAAACGAGAGATGAGCGAGACAGAGCAAAATGCTCTGCTGCATGATTTGGTGTCTATGTGTGTGTCCCCCAGTAAAGAAAAAAAATAATAATTACACTGCAGCCGTAAGTATACCTGTATCACTCTGATGTAGTGCCGTCAGGTGACTTTTTCACCGTCTGTATCCGTTATTATATTTTAATGTGAACCATCAACCAACAACTAGCAAGTGCATACGCCTTAAATGTAAGGAAATAACAGTGTCAAAGTGTCGAAGCAAGTAATCAATACTAAATTAATGACTGAAAATGATATTTTGTTGAATGGGAATGACTCGTTCCTCCATTGGATTAAATTAAGGTATGATTGCCATACTGACCCCAGATGGAAATTCCTGACTCAATGGCCACACACACACATCTGTCAATTCTGTACCTAATTTGTTCCATCTGCAATGGCGTCTTCTCCTGTCAGACTGGGGGGGGATCAAAAGCAAGATATTTCAAGAAATTACAAGTGACTCTTAATCCATAGAGAGGAAAAGAAAGACAACAAAGAGGCAAGGATGAATTAAAACAACATGTAATGAGTCAGAGAGGGAGAGAGAGAAAAGAGAGTGAGGTGCTCTTCGCATCTTATATACTGGCCCTTGGGGCTGATCCTCTATATGCTGCAGTGTGATTTGCTATTCATCTATAGGGATGTTGATGTTTCACATGAGTTTGCAAGGTGTGCATGGGAAGGTAAATCATACATAGACACTGACACGAAAATATACTCACATATAAATTAATTTGCATGGAAAAATAGGAGATGAAACGGGAAGCTGGAAAACAAACAAGAGGAATGGGAGCCTCCCTTGTCATTGACACACCTGAGGGGAAGGCAAAAAGTGCAAGGTCAGCCCCAAGGCCCAGCATCGTCTATTCATTTTCAATATTGTGTTTTGTTGTGCTTGTTTTTTTTGGCAGTCACTTTTCATTGAAAGTGCTTTTGTGTAGTTGATACACAAAATAAAAAGGAAAGGGGATGGTCATTACTCCGGCCACAAAGAAATACAGATGACATTTTGGCAGCAATCAAATTCACTGTCCTGCTAGGAGTAGATAAGTTTTAACTCACATTTGAACGGAATGTCATTACGCTGGTCAGGAAAGTATTCTCTTGTGTTATCGCAACGGTACGCCATGGCAGCATCGCTGCTGGCGTAGTTGTTCCATCCAAGCACCGATGATACAGCGTTTAGGACTATAACCCATCTATTCGTTGCTTTACAATTAAAATGGATTTCTGCTGAGGAACAACATACTTCAGGAAAACAGCAGAAGCTAATTTCACTTTTATGGCAATTTGCAGTTTCTTACAACCAGCAGTGCAAAAACTGTAAAATGCCAGTCATTATTCTGCGTTATAATAGGTCACTGGAAACTCCCTGCATGTGACGTTGTTTCATTTTGCTTATCTTTAAGAACTGCTTTGCAAGCGAGCTTTGTTTTGTGGGCATTAGCAGTAAAGCCCTGCGGGGTCATGAAAAATATATTTAAAACAGGGGGGAATGTATATCACAGTTGTTCCTCATCATTATATTATAGTGGGTGGGGGAACCTACAGTAGATCTCTCATTGCATCAAAACTGAGCTATGACTGCAGGGTTTTTTTTTTCCCCCCCTCAATCGGGGTCCAGGGCCTTGTCCGCCCGGGATATGCGACAGCGGTAGAGACAGTGGATGGATGAATGAAGGTGTTTTCGATTTTTTTTTTCGGGGGGGGGTTCAGTCTGAGAAATCCTTCATGCTCCACAAGATGAGTTGAGTAACTTGAGTTATTGTTGTGCTCCCTTGCAAGACGGATGTGCAAGATTTTGAACGTCAAATTCCGATGACACAAGACTCTCCAGAAGGTTTGGGCTGTGTCTTGGTTTGTATTTGAAATGAATAATTTCATTGTCGTTACAATAACGACGACAAAGCACACCCACTGCGATAAATGGGCATTCGCTTTACTTTGTCATAGTTTGAAAGGACAAAGAGCGAGTAGCTAAGGGTTGCATTATTGATCATAGTAATATGAAGCCAGTGGTTCAAGCTCAGATTTACTTGTCATACATATACATTAGATATTTCTTGCCAATTTTCATGTTGCAATACACATCGCACTGTACGTAAGTTTGTAATATTTCACTCGGCCCATCGCTACATCAGAGCGGCTGACTCACAGCAGTTGTGTTGAAGTAGTCCATTTGTTTGCTCCAACTGTATAATTTCCCCACCCGCATATTGTCAATGATGTTATTTGGAATGGCAGCATGACCCCATGAATGAAGGAACGGCACGTTGAATATTGAAGTCACCATGACACTGCGTGCTCAAAGTTGTTTTGTATTCACGATTGAATTGCTGATTCTAACCACATCGTATTTTTGAAAATGTTTTCTCATGGAATATCAAATGCATGTATATCTCACAAATAGGGTTCTTACTACAATGTGCCTTAAAGCAGGGTTCCCCAGCCTCCTAGGACCAGGCTGCGGCAGTCCATAGCTACAGAAGAAAGAATAAAAAAATATTTGGGTGCTTCCGGTTTATTTATTAGCCGAGGCTGAAAAGTTGTTTATTTTAAAAAGTGAGCGGATTCTTTCCATTACATCTGTGTGACAGATGGGAATTGTCATGGTTGCGGTCAGGCTAATATCAAACCCACAAGCTAGCAAAATGAGAAAAAAGCCCAAGTGAGTATTCAACGCAAGCGTCGATGCCCAAGAAGAAAACGAAATGTACATTTCACAGACAACACCAGGAGACCTATTTGAAATATGGATTTATCACGACAGGTGATTCCCACGCACCAAGCCTGCTCTGCACAACATGCGGTGAGCAGCTTCTCTAATGAGTCGATGAAGCCTTCAAAATTGATTTGTCAACAAAATGTAAGTGCCTTGAGAGTGTAATACTTGCTGGCTAACCCAAGTTGCAATGTCTTTCAATATTGGGGAAGAATTGATCCTTCCTGCAACTAAGACAGCGGTGTTGTTACTCTTGATATGGTGTCGGCGCTGCAAACAAAGATACAACCCCCCCCCCCCCACACACACACACACACACACAATAAAGTCACGTTAATTGTTGTAGCATTGCATTCTTTTGATAATAATATACTTTTTGTCCAAATAGAAGATTCGATTCATCTGCAACATACAATACTAAGGTCGAATGGACGCGACTCATTTCATCCTTTCATCACAAATCAACAATTCCAGACAGACACATCATTTCTTTCCCATACATAATGTATTTGAGATCAAAAGGAGTTGATCTGATGGTTCATGATAGGTGCCAATAATAACCTCCAAGTAAAATTGCCTCTCTCTGATGTACGCTGCCGGTGTGCTTACAGCCTGTCGTCATTAAATTCACCAAAATGTGTCAGTCGCAGCCGAGTGTGGCTGAAGAGTGGGCAATGAAACACACTCATAAGAGTGGAGCCCTCTAGGGAAGTGTAAGGTGAGGCTGAACGGAGGAAAACAGTGCGGAAAACACAGAATGAGAGCAGAACATAGAGAAATCCTGGAAAGTAGCAAGTTGTTTTGTTTCCAAAGGAGGATATTGGGGAGAACAGAGGAGCGATTCCAGTACAGAGGAGAGCGTGGGTGTTTGGGTTTACGCCAATTCTACCCCTCGCCCCACGCTCCCCCTCCCATGTAAACAACCCAATGTTGTCAGTCTTTTCACTTTTATCATCTCCTGTGCCCTGTGTCCTGGCACATCTCCTTGGTTTCCGCTTCAAGCTCGGGTACTCTCGCTTAAGGGTTCTGGACAGGATCTTAACTGTTCCCAGTATTGCGCTCTTCTGCACGGAGATGTCAGATGTGGATCCTGGGATCTGCTGGAGCCATTCACCCAGCTTAAGGGTTACTGCTGTCATGAGCCAGTCTTTTTTGCTTCGTTTTTCAGGGACAGGATATTTTGCAAAAGTACTGAGACGCAGTTCGAGTAATTGAGAACTGCAGCTTCAGAATTGCTTGGAAAACAGGAGAGAAGTAAAGACTCAAGCAGCTGGCTGCAATCTCCCAATGAGTCTGGTCTCAGAGGGGTGCGACTCCCAAGGAGCATGACATCCTGTCACCATCGCCTTAGCATTATTCATAAGCCTCTTTCTCCATATTTCATTTGCACATGCACGTACACACACACACACACACACACACACACACACACACACACACACACACACACACACACAAAGTTTCAGTTTAGAAAGAAACTGCTGTTTGCGTGGTGGATGTTAGATTTATAAATGTATTGAAAAGGGTGCAGAAAGCGTTTTTGGACCAACTAAAGTGCAATCAAACCAAACATAACCCAAAGTCTGAATGTGAAAAATTAGAAACTCAGAAAAAGAAGCAATGCAGTGATGCATGTTACCCTCTTTGCATTTAGGTCAGGATCACCCAGGAAAGAAAGTTGAGAAAGCATAACATTAAAAAAACCTCAATTGGTTGTATTCTGATCCCATCACAATTAGCTGTGTGCACGTTTAACAGATAGCTGTCATGAATGATCAAATTAGAAATCAGATCATCTGTGTCTCACTTCAGGTTACGTGTTCATTGTAGATTTTTTTTAAAGTCGAAATAGTCATGACATTGAAACGAAAACGTGTGTTGTGTTTACATCTGTATTACTTAGCTAACGCACCTAGCTAACAGTGGACCACAGCAAGCTTGTCTCAGCTGAAAAGATACAGTATTTCAGCAAAACTTCAAAGCATTTACCAATTAAATTCAAACCACAGATGTCAAATAAATATGCAAGCGTAAGCGCACAACAAAATCCATTCATTGGGCTAGAACAGGAAAGAAATATGAATTCAGCTACAAAACAATGCTGCTGGCACACATCATGTGACCAAAATCCATCCACAGAAAAAAAAATGATTGGAATTAAAACTTCTTCGGTGAGTTTGAGTACATTCTCCAACTTAATAAGCCTTTTTTAACCTTCTTAACTGTAATATAAGTGCATATTAGGTTAACTAACAGACAGTAAAACTGAACAAACACATTTGTTAATCACCATAAACATGTGGCAGGCACTTGGGAAGTGAGTCTCTTCACATAACAACTATATTGTCAACTTTTGGAGCACACCTGTGAAAAAAAAAATGTCCGTTTACAATGCTGCTTTGGTCATGTTTAACTGAGCAGACAGAGCAGAAAGACTTTGCAGCACTTTTCACTGTAACTACAAAGGACAATTATTTTGTATGTCTTCAGATTTTTTTTCAGTTTAGGGAGGGGCGATCACGGTTAAAAACACGGTTATTCCAATCTCTTGTTTGTGTGTGTATGTGTTTGATACCAATACCCAAATCCAAAATAAGACCCCATATTTGTCCACGTGATTTTGTCCAAGACATAATTTCCAATTAGATGACAATATGCGGTTTTGGTCCTCGAATGTAATTCCACTCCAATTCAACTCCTGAGAAATAACCTCCAGCTTGTCTGGGCCGGATGCTAATTTGAGATCTTTAAGGAGGAAGACCATTTAAACAGCAGTGACCTTTGTCTGCGATATTCATCGTTTGAAGGGCAGCGTGATGCGAGATAAAATGCGACCACCTATTACTCACAGATGTATTGTGCATGAACACTTGTGCAAAGGCAGCAGGTTAGTGTTTACAAAATTGCGCATGTAATAAACAACAAGAATATTTTCAAAGTGTCTTGGCAGCGTAAGACAGAAGCAGCGAGAGGAGCAGAATTGCAAAGAGGTTTACGCAGCCATATAAATGATTAGATTCATAGGGGTATAAAGCCATTGTATATTTTAACGATTATTGATAGTGAGGGAGAGTGAGATGAGCAGGAGCAGAGAGAGATAAAAGAAGGGAGGTTGAAGGGATCAATGGAAGAAAGACTGGTACTTAAAGAAATGAAAAAGTGACCACAGATGAGTTATGAAATGGCTCAATCCATGTCACCGTGTGAGAGGACAAAGAAGAATGGACGTGGAAAGAAAAGAATGAGCCAAGGGCCGTGTTCTCATCAGGTAGCGCAAGCAACAAATCTATGAAAATGTGATAATTATTCCTCAGCTATCCATATCGCAAACTGACGCCCAAAAAGAAAAAGACAGTTCTTTGAGGTGTGTTACTGCACCCATATAAACTTTTGTATACGGGTAAGGATATGTGCATACAGTTAAACAAATACTGTATGCTTCCTTATTATTAGCGATGAAATTATGTGTGAGTGCACTTAAAAGTCCTTTTGTGCAGACGCCTCCATGAATCGTAATTTAACAAAGAAAACAATTAAATGAAATTGGATTTTGTGATTGACTGTGAATATAAAAGTTTACCGCATAATTGATTCCTTTCGTTTAATTTTCCTCACTGAAGTTAACTCAATTGTTGAAGCGGTGAAATGCCTCTCTCGTCTCCAAGAAAGTCCGTCGCAAAGCAACAAGACTCCCAAAGTTACTCTTTTGAAATGTATCAAAATTGCTCTCAATTATGTTCGGATACAATATTAAATTATAGAATTCTATAGTTTAGTGATTCGCTGATGATGTAGCCGTACACATGCCCGGACTTGTGTGCGAGCAGCGTGGGATCGGCTCCCACTCAGTGACGGTGTGAATGTAGGTGTGAGTGGTCGTTTGTCTCTCTTGGTGCCCTGCGACTGACTGGCGACCAGTTCAGGATGTTGTCTGCCTTACGCCAGATGTCCGCTCTAATAGGCTCCAGCAAACTCCCCAACGACCCTGTTCAGGATAAGCGGTGTTGAAAATTTATGTATGGATGGATTCAGGTTACAATATTCTGATATTTTCATTTTTAAGTGGCCCACGTAGGACCAGGCACAGAATGGGAGAGGTTGAGAGTGGAGTCAGGCCTCTAAAAATCTGATATGTCCAGTATCTGACATCGGCAAATGCGAGCATAAAAATAAAAAGCACAGATTGGCAGGCCACGTCCACACTGAAACCGAGACGATTTCCGTTTCTAAAATGTTACTCGTACACACTGAAATGAGTGTGCCCACACAGATGCTGTAATGCTGTAGTACATTTGCTTGGCCTGAAGTGTCACTGTAATGTAGCGCTGCCACAGAAAGTCACCAAAAACAGAGATGAGATAGCCAATGCAAAGCAAACATACTCACAACACTGGCAGGAAACATGGAGATCGCATAAAATTAGACATTGGTGTGGACTAACGGCAAGGTAGAACCTCTGCTTCAAAAGAAATGTCCAGATCACTGGCAAGGTTAAGAATATCCAACACGGTGATTTTATTGTACTTGGTGGTGGTGTGAGCGCACGTTGATATGAGAACGGGGATTCCTCATTCATCGTCTCAGGAAAAAGATATTTATATATGTTGTACACATAAAAACACATTTTCAACTTTATTTACTCCAGCATTCTTTTTTTTTTAAATGATTGTATTCGGGCCACAATACGCTAATTCCATGTCGACAAAATGTAGACAAATAAACTTTGGCAGAAACACTTGCAGTAAACACTTTTCTGTGACAACGCGAGATTGACGACATTTGTTATTTGTGTTTTTTACTTCCTTTTTGTTTTCCGTGTCAGCTTTTAAGACCTCGGTAGGACTCATTTACCTCATCACCACAGTCAACTATACTGTCACTTACTAAGGTCACTCACCAGTTTAAATCCTAATTTTTAAAGCCACGACGATTCAGAGTCACAGATACTACAGCGCAGAACACGGATGATGGTGAGCCCGAGTGGACAAAAATTATAGCTGCACCTCACATACGGTACATCTTTTCTGATTGTCGTTTAACAATGAAAAATCTATTTTGTGATTATGCAAATAATCAATGGGTCAATCGGTATAATCGATGAGAAAATTGCTCCCAAGTCCCAGCCCTAAAGTAATTTAATTCATAAGCCGTCTTTTCCCGTGTCCTCAGACTCAACTAACTCACAATGCATAATGGTGGATTTTAAAGCGAGAAAGTAATTTTTAATCAAAGGCTGTCAAGTATCAACCTAGTTTTCATCATAATATAAATAAAAAAAATTACTGGCAACTTTCTGAGCCCGGCAAAAAAACCCAAACTCACTTTATCTCTACTTTTCAGCTTACACAATCTCAACTTCGTCAACTTTGAAATGCCTTTGCCTGAGATGTGTGCGAGTGGATGAGAGCGTATTGATAATCTCTCCACAGGATCCTGCTCTTGTCCGTCTATTGGCTTTCAGTTCGGATCCCGCCTCATCCCCAGTCACTGAACCAAGAAGCCAGGCCGCCAGTAAAAGAAGCTCCGTCAGCCACCAAGCAAGTCAGTCAGCCATCAGTAAGCCTGTCAGTCACTTATGTGGTCCGTTAGTCAAGCGACCCGGGAGCCAATCGGTCAGTCAGCCAATCTGACAGCAGGGCGACCAATTAGTAAAAAAACTTTTGAGCTGGCAAGTGGCCATGTGATGGTTTGAAAAGATGGTTTCATGCGGACGGCCTTCCGTGTTTGATGATTTAAACCCGAAGCTCCTCGCAACATGCTGTTTGAGACACAAATAGATCATCGGCGCACCGCACTGCTTTGCTCTCATTATTAAGGTTGGAAAACAGAACCAGAAATCAAGTCAGTCAAGCGCAGGCACAGATGGTCAAGGCCGAACAACTCTAATTTGGATCAGCACCAAATTGTGCAGATACCCACCTCTTACATGTCTGACTGTTTTCATTAAGGCTGATGCATAACTCACTCAAACACGGCGGAAAATGGTCGAAAGTGGCTGACAATGTGCATGGGATTCGGAATTCAGAAGCTCCAAACGAAATGTGATTATCCATAGGCAATCAAAAACTTTTTTTCTAGTTAACAGAAACACACACACACACGCACACACACACACGCACACACACACACACACACGTATATATAGACACTGTATACATTATGAAATAACTCCACAGTACCATAAGTCACTTCGAGTCATAGCGTGAAGGAGAAAAATGGAGCGTCCAAGATCTGTGTTTATTTCATTTGGTCAGACAGCTTGTTGACAGTGTTGTCTTAATTGTGATGCCATCAATTATTCATTCTGCAGAATGCAGTTTGGACCACAAGGCCTATTGAATTATAGACAGTGAACAGAATGGCTCCACCAACACAAAGTCTGGTGAAACCGTGCGGGCATGTGAGTTGGTTTGTCTCAGTTTAGGCTCACAGCGGTGGGAGAGGCGTCGGGGTGTGCACTACATCTCCCTGCAATGTTGGGGGGTTGGGGAGCGGGATTTGCGGGGGGTTCTAGCAGAGAGGTGATGAGGAAGCGCTAAATCATGGATGGCCTCAGATGCTGTCACCGGCCTTGAAGAGCACATTTATTATGCAGGCTGTCAAAAATTGTGATGCATTAAAAACCTAAAACCACTCTTGCAACTTTTGTCGCTAGTGTAAAGTAGAAACGTGATTCATTTCGAATGACTTGGGCTTAAGAAAGTGATTAAAGACAAAATGAACCATTTGTCAAACAGCTATGTTTGGACCAAGATGTCCAGATTTGTTACTATGTGCTTGTGAAATCATTGGATGAACATGCAGTTCAGGGGTACAGTCATGTTTTTCACAATTTAAGACATGGAGGATTTGTCGGTGACCTGCCACAACAGACCACAATCATGGCAGACCTAATATGCACATATTTAAAATGCCATGAATTGCTTTGAGGTAAAAATCCAAGCAAATTGCCTATAGGAAGGAACTTAATAATGTGTAAAAAAAAAATATATATATATATATATATATATATAACAACAATAATACTACTAATAATATGTTATTTTACAAAAATAGATATATTTTTAAAGTTATTTTTTTCTTAACGATTTTTTTTTTTTTATTAACCTCCAAAATGTTAGTACTTAACCAATTTCAGAGCAAGACTTTTTGTGCAAAATCTCACTGAATTCTCTCCAAACCAAATAAAAATGGGAGGGATAATAAATATTTTCAAAGGCCAGTCTGGAAGACTCTGCATTTGGCTTGCTCTATTGGATTGGCATTTGAAATGATTCCTTCTTGCTTTTTGTTGCATACACTGCACGGTTGTCAGAATATGCATTGAATGAAATGTGTTCAGGTGCAACGCATTGCCTTTGAATGTGCATAGAGCGCCTTAGCGGCTTTTTTTTTTTTTTTTTGGCGCCATTGTTTTGGAATTTCATCATTTCAAAGCCTGTTTCAAAGAGAAAATCGACTTGCAATATGAAACCAATGACACGTTGTTGCTATGAACTTAAAAGCTTTTTAAAATGACAATATCAGATGGTGGGATTCTGTGGGAATAAACTTTGACTAGTCTTCTTTGACACTTTCTGTGCGCTGTTGGGAGTGTGCGCTCCCTCTGTCTCTTTTGCCCCGTGGTTACTGACATACCACATTCACTTGCGCTGCTCGTGTGAACTGCATGTCGGCTGCCCTCCGGCTCTCATAAATTTTTAAATAAAAAGGTGGAGAAAAAAATGTGTATTCGTTGTGACGATGGCATCAGAAGTCGAAAGGTTTATTTAGAACGCAAAAAATAACACACTGACACAGAGCAGGCTGCTTAAAGCTCGGTTATCATTTTGCTGTGAGGCACAGCAAAGTTTCAGAGACTAAACGTAATTTGGAATGATGGATGGTCTGAATGGATCTTTGAATTTGTTTGAGCACTAAGCGTAATATGTTGGGAAACAGCCAAACCCTGAAATCTCCTCTGGGGAGATCGGGGTGGAGCCAGAAATTTTTCAGTGGGTTGGCCAGGGTGACACAACGTCTCACTGAGGGGTGACCACACGCATGTGTGCACGGGTGCTCATTTGCATTGTTGTCACCGCCTCTGTCCCCCAAAAGTAATTCTTTACCCTACATACAGTCAGGGTTCCATACATCCACATCCATTTTTCGAGCCGCTTATCCTCACAAGGGTCGCGGAGGGTGCTGGAGCCCATCCCAGCCGTCTTCGGGCAGTAGGCGGTTGCCAGCCAATCGCAGGACACACAGACGAACAAACATCCACGCTCACACTCACACTTGGAGACAATTTTGAGAGTTCCATTAACATGCCATGCATGTTTTTGGAATGTGGGAGAAAACTGGAGTACCCGGAGAAAACCCACGCAGGCCCGGGGAGAACATGCAAACTCCACACAGGGAGGCCGGAGCTGGAATTGAACCCGGTACCTCTGCACTGTGAGGTCGTCGCGCTAACCACTGGCCCACTGGGCCGCCCAGTCAGGGTTCCATGAAATAAAAACCACAAATATACAGCTTGTCCAACATACTCATAATACAAGCAGGATTTAGTCTCAATTTTTTGCCGTTGCTTTGCATACTCTCAGAGTTTACTTCTACCTCATGCATCCCTGGCCACCACATCGCTCCCCCACTGTGGGGAGGTAATGTCCATCTTGAAAAATATCATTATTTAAGTGTTGTTTAATGCTAAAACTTTCCAACACGAGTAAAGCATTGATCCATCTTGCATTACTTCTCCGACCTTGGGGATTCTTTTTTTGTGTTCTAATTTTAGCCATTTGCAATTATAGATATTGAGCAGCAGGGAAGCACTGGAGTGTAAGTTCTGATAGTGACTCCCCGGGGCTGCTGCTGTAATATTGGAACCTGATTGCCCGTGAACTTCTTTCATCAGACATACAAATTAGAAACACTTTGTTTGCGTGGCACCTTACATATAGCGCTATGTGTCTTGTCAGGGGTGGGGGAAAAAAAAAAAAAAAGGAACAGGAAAAGTTAATCTAGATAAGCCTACGGTGGAGAGTCACTAGGGAGCTTCAAGACATGCATAGAAAATGGGTACGTTTTGTACAATTGGAGTGAGGAACCACATTAAGAGCAGTTAATCTACAGTTGGAGAGCAGCGAACTGCGGGGATCTAATCTCCCTCTACCACACACACACACACACACACCCACACATACACACACAGTTACACAATATAAATAACACACCAATTTAAGTGGGCAGAGTGTGCTTTATGTGAGGGGGCAATCCACTGACACTGTATATCTACCTAATTCTATTTACAGCCAAACTGCTCACACACAGGAATAGCTGTTTAGAATTGTGGGTATACAGCAGCAAAGGAGGGGGTGTCAGCTCCAGTGTGGGCATCGAAACAGCAAGCTTGAAGAGCGAACGCACGGAGTTTCTGCGTGTGCTTGTGTGTTTAGAGTTGAGTTTTGTGAGTAAATGCAGACATTTCAAGGAAGTTTCCAAAGAAAGTCAGCAAAATGTTCAGCAAGCTGTGGGCCAGTTCGGTGTGGATGAGTGCTTGGTTGGGAGAACTCACCTGGATTAGTTTCAAATTCTCCAAACTGGTGAGTTGGCAAGATGCCTTTTTTGTAAATGTTGTTTTTGGAACAAGTTCATTTTTGAGTGTTTGGACGTTTGGCTATTTATCGACATGCTACAGCTTATTGTAAATGCAAAACAGCCAAAATTCAAATGTAACATATTGGCGACACAATAGAAAAGTCGGCAAACACCTCTTTCAATTTCTCAGTTTTTGTGATGTAAAAAGGAATGTCTGTGGAAGTATGTTTTTCCTGCATATTAAAACAATGATGAAAGTTTTTTGAGTCTTTCAGTTTGGATCGGGAAAAAACCCCACAACAAAAGAAAGTGATGCTATGTAAAATAGGGCAAACTTTCACTGAGAAAACGGCGCAAACTTTTTTTTGCAGCTATTTTAATATTCCATTCAAAGAAGTACAATCACAATGTTCTAAATATTAATGACTTAATATGTGATATTTTCACACAGTCATAAAGGTAATAAAACCTTGCAAGGTAGCGACACTGTCAGGAAATCTGCAGGAATGCTGCAGTGTCATATTGGCGCGTATGGGTGGTTTTATGGCTTGCATGATTTGTTTGCTTCATCAGCTGCTATTATCTACTTTTTATAGGACAAGGCCAATTATTATTTTAAGATAACTTTATTTCCCCTGAATGATTGATTAGCTTCCCTCCACATCTCAAAGCTGTTTCCATTGGCAGTACAATTTTGGGCCCGAAAATGAACTTGGATGGGCTCCAGCTCAAAATGGGATACGCTGCAGAAAATAAATGGATAGTGGACACATCTGGCTTGCAAAGTTAGCGGAAACTACTAGTTGGAAGTGGTTTGCTGGCTGGGTAAGACATCAGCAGCCTAATTGATGTGGTAAGTGACCACCTGCTACTTCCTGACATAAAACCGCCTTATATTAACAATGCTATTTCCAAAGTACAGCTACTTTTCTCAGAACATTTTGCAGGTGTTTATGCTGTCAGTATTCTAGATGAAACTTTGAAGTCCCTGTAAAGGGAAAATAAATGTCTTTCAAATTTGACACATAACAGAGCAAAATTGTTAAGAGACCTGCCAAAGACCAATGATTAAAAAAAGGTGCGACAAAATGGTGAAGAATAGCTTGTGCCCCGTGGGCATGTCTGTCGAATTTACTGAAACCATCATCCGATCAACTATCAAATGCCAACAAATTACCAGTCCCTGTACACCCGCTGGCTGTCTCAGAAGACCTTTTTTCCCCCCCTCACTCCTCTGCCTTCTCTCTGTGACTTCCATGCACTCATAGTGGACAATGAGGCACGCTAAAGAGGCCACACCAGCGCAAAAAACATCAGCTAATACAGTTGTGTGGTACAAACACAACTTTTTTTAAACTCCATTCAATATGTTTGAAACAGTATAAATTGAGTGCAACGCCTGACAGCTAACTGTAGCGAGCACACATAGAAACACCCCCGCGCGCACGCACACACACGCGCGCGCACACACAGCCCATCTGTCCACCAGCACTGAAGTCAAGGATGCTCGTTGACAAGTTGATTTATGCAGCTGTCGTCAGCGTCTATCTTTCACTCCCTTTCTGAGCCATCAGGAGTAATGACTTGTGGTCCAGATGCCCACTAAGTTTTTTTCCACAGTCCGTCTGTCAATCAAAGCCAAAAAGGCATGCGTACAAGAAGAAGAAACAACAAACAGGTCATGAACACGCCTGGCCAAATAATGCAAACATTGTGTGTGTTAAAACATGACAGAAAAGCATATGTGTGTGTGTGTGTGTGTGTGTGTGTGTGTGTGTGTGTGTGTGTGTGTGTGTGTGTGTGGATGTTCAAGTGCACCAGGAGTTGAGTTGGGATGCACATTTAAGATGGTCTCTTGATTAACGAGACAATGATCACCAGATTAGTGTCATTAGCGCCATATGGCAAGAAATGTAACCAAATGTTTGTGGAGGAAAAGGAGAACGATGAGCGGTTAAAAAAAAACAATTCAAAACTTTTTTCAAGTATTTCAAAATGAAAAGCCTTTTTACGTGGGTGTTTTACTCATCAGTCATTTTATACATAACAATCCTCATACAGTAGCATACGTGCTAAAAAAAAAAAAAATTGCATCTTTCAAATAATCGCAGGGTGCATGCATAGACGCTCATCAGCATCATTATTATCAGCAAGCATTTCTATACAAATAAAAAAAGGTCTCCCTCCAGAAACGCAAATATATGAGTTGCAGTCTGCATTTGAGAAAATAAACAGCTCTGACAACTAAATAGGAAATACGGTACAGTGGTGCTTAGGGAGATGGAATAATACAAACAAAGAAATATATATGGAGACGTCTCAGCTCCTCCGTAGGCCGAATTAATATTGGTCACATATTCCTGTGAGTATTATTTTGTTGTCTGTCTATGCATTTGTGTTCAAATAATCCGCTGCTTCAAGGGTTACGACAATGCAACACCAATGCTAAACGTTAACCCATCGGATCGTTTACATCGTTTGGTAGCATTAAGTTAAAGGAACTTTAAAGCAAAGTTGTGCGGTTTGGTTAAATACACAATGTGTAATTGTTTTTGGATGTGGAGCTAATCAGCATGAAGCCTTTTATAAGAGTTAGTTTACCATCTGCCAAACTGCTGCTTCTTGTAAAGTGAATTGAGTTCACTGCCACCATACAGCACTTATATCACAAATTTTTGCTGGCAGGTCCAAAAAAATCAACACCCCCCCCCCCCAAAAAAATTAAACCTATCGAACAACAGTTCGTATCTCGTGAAACTCGTAAGGAGGGACTCATGGGGCCATCATTGTATATTTGAAATTATTTTTATGGTTCTGATATAGGGGCACACTGTTCGACTGGTTGGCACATCCCCCACACAATGCAGAGGTGCAGTGTTCGATTTCGTCTGCGGCCTTCTTGTGTGGAGTTTGCCTGTTCTCACCGTGCCTGGGTGGGTTTTCTCCGGGTACCCCGGTTTCCTCCCACATTCCAAAAACAAGTATGGCAGGTTAACTGAACACTCTAAATTGTCACTCGGTGTGACTGTGAGTGTGACTGATTGTTCGTCTGTTTGTGCCCTGTGAGTGGCTGGGGACCAGTTTAGGGTGTGCCCCGCCTACTGCCTGAAGACAGCTGGGATAGGCTGCAGCACGTCCGCGACCCTTGTGAAGATAAGCAGATCAGAAAATGGATGGATGTTCTGATCTAAGTAGTAAGTGATTTTATGTCATTAAAAAAAGGCCAAACATACAATACGCAAAAGTGCCAAGTTTAGATTCACTAAAGTAGTCGTTCACATTTTTTTTCAAAGCTTTGTCAATCAAAGTTTTTTCAAAGCACAACACGGCTTTGAACAACATGATGACGATAGTAGGGGGGAAAAAAAAGGAGAAATGATCAGTGCCAGAATGGACACAAAACTCTCTCAGTGGATTACAATATTAGCATATCTGAAGATAACAAGTGCCAAACACAGGAGCAGCATTTCCATCCAAAAGGAAGGACTCTTGTCCATTTTTGCATAAACATGTCGTTAAATTGAATTTAGGATTGCAGTGCCAGACAGAGCCACTTCAAATTGGTCCTACCTTTTTTCTGCATGCTACGTAATGCGCTACCGTGACAAATTCGATGCCAGAGTAACATCCATTTAAGCCTTTAGTTAAGTGACTGATCATCTGAAGAGGGACTATAAAAATGCTGACCTTCTTTGGTCATGACAATATCCTCCTACACTAGCTAAAACCAATAGTTTATTGAAGCAGAGAGAGCAAATGGAAATGGAACTCCGATTTTCAGTCAGATGGAGAATTGTGAGAGGGGAAAAAAAACGTTTCCCTGCTAGCAAAGTTGATATTAGTGAGTTACCCATGTGATGACTTAATCAGTTAAATGCTTTCTTTCTGTAAGTAACAACTGTTCTACTAATGTTTGGCGTTTTGCCATCTGTGTCGAAGTGTGTGGAAGCGTGCTGGTGTTTGAGAGAAAAGTATACTGTCTCAACAATGAAATGTTGAGCATCTCACCATGTGCAATTATCCCATTTCTTTTCACATTCAACCAGAAGTCAGGGAATGAAACGATTCAACGCATTACAAATTGTGGACACTCTTAATTCCCAAGGAAGTCATACCAACAAGACATGCATTGTCAAAAATATCCAATGATGCATAGCACATTGTTAGAGGCTGAGTCCATTCATTCCATTTCCGCATTGCATTTTGGTTCGATTTGCTTTCTCAAAGCTCTTGTTAATATGCAAATATCTGTCATTGCGTTCAAGTCTTGACAAATTGAGTTACAAATATCTTCCAAACTTTTACGTTGATCATTTTGATGATCCGTTGGTCCATCCGAGCTAGCTAGCTAGCTAGCTAGCTAGCTAGAAAGCCCACCACTCCTGTCACTCCACTGTGTCTGTGTCTGACTGTTTGTCAGGCCTACCAGCTCGTTTCGAGTGCATGTGATTAGACTAGGAATTACATGATGATCACTCGTCCAGCCAGTGACAAACAGACAGACCGATTTCCCCTTTCTCAGTCTTGTGACCGACAGTATTTTTATTTTCACTGAGCTCCTGCTCCTTCGCATGGATCCCTCGTCTTCGTCTTCCATCCCCACGTCACTCTTGCTTCACCACTCTCCTCACACTTTCCTAACTATGCAGTCATTTAAATACTACCATTATGGCTCATAAAGTAACTATAATCCCGACTATAAAAGAGGACAAAGGGCTATACTGCCATATTAACCGTAGCATGTTGAGCACACTTGAATGCTGACTGTTCCATCCATCCATCCACCCATTTTCTGATCCCTTCATCCTGACAAGGGTTGCGAGCGTGCTGCAGCCTATCCAAGCCTATTTCGGGCAGTAGGCGGGGTACACCCTGAACCGACTGCCAGCCGATCGCAGTGCACACATAAACAAGCAACCATTCACACCATTTAGATTGCTCAATCAACCTAGCCTGCATGTTTTTGGAATGTGTGAGAAAACTGTCATACCGAGAGAAAATCCACACAGAAAGGCCGGGGCCTTGAATCGAACCCATGACCTCAGCAATGTGAGGCCAACGTGCTCAGCTAACTGTTACACGGTGTTCAAATGTAAAGACGATTTCTGACACAGCATTTTTTCCCCTCAGCAGTCAAGAAGCATCATATAAATATCTTGTTGTCTGCTTCTCTTTTCCTCAAATAACCACAGCATGTCGTCCGATAAACCAAAAAAAAATCTCACAAATAGACACTTCCTTTTTTCCTTGACGTATAAAAATAACAAGTGACTGCAATGAACTGAGACTGCGTGACAGAATGCTCCACGTTTATCTAAAAAAAAATAAAAAAAAACCTCATTGGCAAGACCCCATCCTATCTTCATTCTCTGTTCACCACACATACTACCACCCACCCTCTCTGTTCTGGCAGAATTTTTATTATTTTTCAAGCTTTCCGCTCCCAAAATCTGCACTACTTTTGGTCAATCATTTACATTTTAAATAAAGGTTAAATAAATTGAATAAATACAGGCCACACTGCCTGCCGACATGGCATCTGTAGAGTTAAATTACGCCATGACAGTCGATCTTCCCTGGGTCCTAAATATCAGCGTATTTTATATGTACTCTCATGACGGTGAGGTTATATTACGTAACATTTTCATTCAAATTCAATTAATATCAGATGACTCTTATTAGAAAACTATTCCAGCGCTACAACGTAATCCTCAACAACAAAATGTACTTCTCTCAATAAAAGATTACCGCTGTTCCCTTTTGTGTTGGGGGTATATTTTTATCCCAACAAGATTCTTGGATTGAAAGACTACAACTAGCACAAGATGAGCAGAGTGGACCCATCTTCCTGCGCTGAGATGAAAAGTTGAAAAGAGCGCTCGCGACATGATCAACCAGAGTACCTGATTTATTTTTTTCTTCCAGTTGTGTTGCAGCAGCTGTGTGTACCGTTATTAGTTAAAAGGTCAGTGTTCTAAAACGCACCGACCGAGAAGGAGGTGTTTTGTCCTTGAGAGAGGCATTGCAGAATTTATGAACATCAGCATGTCAAGTTGGTTAAAGTCACACACAGGTAATTTCAACCATCTATTTTGGTATTTTTGTATTCCTCCGAGCTACCTCTTTGGCTATTGCTTCCTGAGGCGACATGTCTCTGATGCATATTATTCTGTTACTATGGTTACTAACCTACAGTTGAAATCCTGCTCTCTGATCTTTGTGTCAGTGGGTGCACATTTGTTACTGACGGGGTGACGAAAATAAAAACAGACATCCATAATGAGACGTTATGAAACCGATTGACGGCAACTGACACCACGGCACATGCTGTTATTATTTAGTGTTGATGATGGATGAAAGTAGTAGTGGAATGGACTCATTAAAACATGTTTTCATTTAGAAAGTGAAAACTGGGCAACAGATCCATCTACAAAACCAACAATGGCACGAATGATTTCGTGAACCAACCAGTAGACGACTTGACTGATTTACTTAGAATTTCACAACGGATTTACAGTCCCTTTTCCAAGTTTTTAAGCAACAATGGATTCTCTGATATAGCAGCATGAAAATTGTGACAACAGTGCTCTCTGGTTGTTCACAGTGACACAAGACAGATCTCAAATTTGTTGGCCATGTCAAGGCGGTAGCTCATCTGCTGGATTCTGTGTTCAAATCTCACATCGGGCCTTTCTGTACAGAGTTTGAATTTGCTCACCCCAAATTGCTCACACTGAATCATGAAACTGAGAATCACAGATTTTGACGTTTTTTTGCACTGTCCCAAAAAGCTTTGCTGGGCTGGACGCACGCATGTTAACGTTGTCCAATGTCACCTATGAACAGAATGTAGGTGGTCACGGCAAGCTTGGTGTTACGTACGCCACAACCAGACAGCTAGCAAGAAGCTTTGCTGGTTACTAGCGTGGCTAAACACATTGTTGACTTACTCTTAGGTCAGTTATTATCACCTTGATGGTAGCAAATAAGCTACTCATCTGACAAGTATCGTTTTCACAAAGGGATGACGAGAAAAGACAGAGAAGCCATGCGAATTGCGACGCTAACCAAAGACTGACACGGCTAGTGCGTTTAACACCGACAATTAGGTACTTGGAGTGATTGAGGCCACATTTCACAGATGTATGGCTGGAAGCGTGTTAAAGCCGAGAAAATCCAACTTGAATGTTTGTTTGTTGGTGCTGACCAGTCAAGGGTGTGCCCCACTTGTCGTTGTCAGTCAGCTGGTACAGTATAGGCTCCAGCTCACTCGTGGCCCTAAACAGGATAAGCCTTAGATAATGGATGCATAGATGAATTTTTCAAGGGCACTGAACAAACGTTTCGTGAGCGGCCATCTTTCATTTCTCTGCTTTCTAAAACGTTTTCAAGGCAGGGATACAGCAGCAAGCCTGGCACAAACTGCTGAGCCACCTGACAAGTTTGTGATTCAATGCCTGGTTCAAGGACACTTAAACAGCATTTCACTCAGACAAAAGACATTTCCTAGAGTGAGGCTGAGGGTGAACTTGCAACCTGTAAGGGTTGGTGTCTGAACAGAATGGGATGCTACTGAATGCAGCTGAATGACAATACAGGACATTCAGTTTTGACAATGTTGATGTTCAGGCACGTATGAAATAGCTCAACATAACGTGTACATTGAAACATCTGAGGATATTTATTTACTTGATTCATATTCATATATTTATTATCAAATAAATCAACAAAATTTACAGTAGAATTCTTTCGACTACTGCTGTGCGGTTTTGTTGTTTTTTGGGTACAATTCTGACACCAACACGGTTTCTTGGGTTACAGCAACACCCACATGACGTTTTGAGATTACGAACAGAGCGCAAATAACCAGCGTCACATGGATATTTGATGTTATTGGCACAAGAAGGCACACTCAGTTGTCACTGTACTTTCTGCTTTTCATTTGACGGTTTTATGTTTATGGCCGAAAAGTGTTTGTCAGGTCATGCCGTAAACGGAAGGCCCCATGTTGTTTGTTTTTTAATAGTCAAGCGTGTTTCCGTGACTTTGCCTCTAGCAAATGAAGACATGTTCACATGGATGCAATAACAAACATGAAATTTCAATTTCTTATAACTGTCTCATGAGGAACTCGCACTGTTGACTCTCATTGGAATTGACTGACTTGCAACTTCCCCCTCACTCCGGATGTCTATTACACATCATCAAATAAAGGGTTTTTACGACATACAAGCTTTCTCCTCCAATTGTGCTGCTCATTCTGGCATGCATGTTTTAGCCACCTGGGGGCAGTATAAAACCGACATATGCCTATATTAGAGGATGGGCTCAGCTACTCTCTTGGCTTCTCAGTATGTCAGAAGATAAAGAATACATGCCTGTGAGTATTGTTCTACGGTCTGTCTACATGTGTTGTAGCACCGTTTGTGTTTAGGTATTCATTGCTTAAAGTGTAACATCACCACCACATAGATGCTACCTGTGAGCCCAATGGCGTATGGAGGTTACCAGCTTATGTTAGCATTCAGGTGGTGGAGGCTGTGTGGTTGCTTTCAATTCACAACGTGCAATTGTCTTGGTTTACTTTGATGGATTAGGTCATCATCAGAGGTTTTAAGATTAAAGCTTAAGAACATTATGCACTACAATGACATTTCAAAATGTTTTCATCTTGTATTGATGCTGAGCATTTACAACCGTGCACTCCTGTATCATTCAGCTACAAATTTTCAATATTTTCATATGTAGTCAGAAAATGTTGACCAGACTTAGACTTTTTTTTTTTAAATCATGTTGTACGATCTTTTCTGTCTTTCGCAACTCTGAAGTCAATCGTGAAAAAGGCATCAAGGCCTGTAGAGGCGGCGTTAACAACTGGTATGCTAATTATCGCCATGGAAACACGATCACAGCAGGAAGCGTGAAGGCAGTGACTAATGGCCCACTCATCTGATCCCATTCAATTTCACCCTTTTTCGCCGTTTTTCCTCTGTCCGTGCCATGTTTTCTCCTCTCCCTTCTGCAATCGCACTCTTCTCTCCACTTCGCTGTCCTTCCAGCTGTCACACACTTGTGCCTCCTCTCTCTGTTCTTCACCCTTCCCTAGTCAGCGTCCTTCCTGCGTGCCTCTCGTTCTCTGAGCTTTTAAAAGAAATACTAGCAGGGCTGAAAAGTCAAGGGAGTGAACAACGAGCCAAGAGTGCTTCAAGTAACGATAGCACATAATACAAACGGTTAATAATGTATTAATTCAATCTCTTAGCAACCACTAATGTCTCTGGCGCCTTCATACTGCCTTCTTTTGCAGTATGATGCATGTGTTCAGACAGGTCTTCGTCAACATGAAGTGACAACAAAGCCTCTTTAAAGTATAGTATTAATAAAAAACCCACATGCACCTGCCTGCTTGTTAGCATTTGTCCCCTCCAACAATGTTTTTTTTTTCTTTCTCCAGTGACGCAAATCATGGCTTTTTTTTTTTGACAACTGTCATCACAGAGGGATCGAAGACAAGAACTAAATTACGAGGGTGCCGAACACAAAGACAAGAGACACATCCCTCTTTATCCTCAGACAATGTGGAAGGGAACAAACTTTGATGTTGAAAGCCCACAACGCTCAACAAAAGCTTTAAGGATCACTGTCAATGACTTTGTTATTAACTGGCTTGACAATGGCAGATGATCCTAATTGGGAAAATCATACCACCACACTTTCTGCTTATTCCTCTTCATGTGTTTGAAGATTGATAACGGGTTCATTTGTTATCTTTATCAAGCTGCAGACTCTATCAAGTATATATTTTATATTTCATATAGTTATAATGAGATGAATAATGAACTAATAATTTGGACCGAATTATAATGCATGCTGACTATGATGTTCAGACCCCGATTTGAAGGATCTTTTCACATTTTCATTGTCTATCCACTTCTAATGCCATAACATATTTGTTCATTCTTATTTTTCTGCTTTGATTTGTCACAGATGTGTAGCACCACACTAAAACCAAAAGACAAAAGACCCAAATGACATTCTCAAGAAGCACATCTTGTTTTTATCTCCTATAAAAAAATTAATAAAAAAAACTCACTTTCATTTGATGAAAGATGACAGCCTGAAACTCCAACAAGACCACACTCGTGCAAGCCAACTCATCATACGTCTCCAGAGCCAAACTACATTAGATGTGTTCATTACAACATAATTAACTCAATATATGTGGCAGACGACAGTGTGTCATTTCTGTGAAGCCATCACTGATTAGCGGTGAAGAAAATCAGTGGAAAATCGCAAGGGGAAGAGCTGACAAAATCCTGTCGCTCGTATGGCATTTGAAAGCGGCAACATGAAGCTTGGTGGCTGACAATTGGTGCGTTGACATACAATTAGCCCTCAAAGTTTGAAGGCAACCGAAAAGTGACACAGACTTACTGAATTGAAACTCCGAGGTGAGCTCACATTCATTTAATATTGTGGAGGCTTATATAAGATTCAAAATGATTTACTATTCTTGCAAGAAGGAACAACAACCACACGGAAGAAGTTTAATGTGTTCAAAGAATACTGATGTGTAATCTTCACGACACATGAGCTGTGTTGAGTACGATTGTTTTACGTTTGAGAAAACTCAAACATCTTGTGTTCAGCATCCGTTAAAAAAAGAAAAGAAAAAAGAAAAAAACATCAGGATTCTTCTCTTCTGACGGAATAATTAATGACTAGTGCAATTTCAAAGAGAGATCATTGAAACCAGTGAAGTGCATTGTAAAGGAACATGTCCGCGTATCGACTTGGATTGAAGATAAATTGGCATTCAAGTGGTGGATATCATTTAGAAATCAATAACGCGCTTGGTCCGGGAGTGGGGCGGGGGTAGGCTCAAGAAGAAGGCTGATCTTCTTGCATTCACGACAAACTAGCCGGATCATCAAATAATCCCACATGCGACTGCCACTTACATGTGATTATTGGATATCTTTGTTGGCTTTCATCCTTCTCATGTTCAATTTATATGTAGGCCACGTTTGCAACAAAGCGCCTGCCTAAGCCTTATCTTTTCATGTTAAATGTTTACTTCGATTCGATCTCTGACAGACGAAAAAAAAAAAGGAGTCATCCCCCTTAATCCAAACGTATTTGCAAATGATCATCTTGGACTCAACTTCTCAGATGCGAAGAAGTTTAAAAGCGCCGTTGATTGTTCTGCCTTTCAGCTGCGGGCAGATGGTCCCGTTCAGCTCTTGTTATCGAGCAGATGTTGAGAGCTGTGCAATGCTGGGTGCCAATGCGACCCAGCTTTTGATCCGCACATGGCCCATCACTGGCAACGGCACTGCCAAGAGGGTCGACTTCTGCATCGGGTGCGATTTCATTAATGCCGCATAAAGGTGGAAGGGATGAAATGAGAATGCGCAGCAATGCAATATAGTTTGTATATGCTTGTATAATGACAAAGATTTTATGCGAAGGTGTGTTAGAAAAATCGATCCTATTGCACGTCCGTTATAATCACATATCATCTTTTGTTGCCATGTGACATTAAGTGAGACTTTGTATTATTTCATTTCTGTCTCAATGTCTGCAGTTTGAGAGTTTAGGAGGGGACAATGATGCCCTCTTCAGGTATGAATATGACCTGACCAAAGCAAAAAAGTAGACAGACGCTTCTGAGAAGAAGCCATCGGCTTGTATTTTCCTTGCGTGAAAGCTTGTGTTAAAGCTTGTGCTTGTCCTGTCTCTTGTCTACAAAACAGCTCCCATTTTCCCCACAACTGTAGGGTATGTTAGTCTTATTTCACTGACAAAAAAAAAAAAAAAGTATCGTGATGATGCAGTATAAGGTGGAGGATGTGATTTAGAACCTCAGCCTCACTGGGTTTAAATTTGGACTCAGGTCTACCACTGTGTGGTGTTTGCATGTTTTCCCATACAGCTACTAACATTTCAAGAGGAATGTTGGACGAGTACATAGACAACTGAAGGACATCCGCTGCGACATGACGTGGTTGCCTACATCAAAATGCATTCGTAGTTGCTATAATAATATTATTTTCATCTCGACAGCTCTTTATTTTGGAAGACGTTTTGTAATTTTGACGGCCAAGAGGCACTACAGCAGCCGAAGCCCCTATGGACTGTGCTTCTCCATCAGTCAATCCGTGTTAAGGCATTAAAGGTGCTTTCGAGCTGAGAACTATCGGCATTTTCATTGCCTCCTCCATCTGTTGCTAATTTCGCACTTCAGCAAGTGCTGGAACAATGAGGTCCTCCTTTTCTCTTCCCGTTTTGCTTATTTGGGAAAAGCAAATACCACGTCTAGCAAGGAGCTGTCCTGATTTTCTCAGACTTCTTAACACTGCTTTCTTGATAATAATGGAAATGATTGGTGCACGGAAAGCTTGTTCGTTGAAGGAGGTGGTTTATTCAGACGCATGCAAAACAAACAAGTCGAAAAAGTCCAAAGAAGTATGTCAAGGGCTGTGGGTGTATGAAGACACAAAGACAAGCATTCACATACAACCACACACACACACACACACACACGCACACACACACACACACACACACACACACACACACACACGTACTGCAAGTTAGCCAAAAATCAGCACTTGAAGGGAGCCCAAAGGAAAAACTAGTTTACTGCTTCTTCCGCCTTCTTCTTTTCTCCCTCAGTAACTAGTTATCTGTCTTCTGCGTCCGTCTCTCTCTCTCTCTCTCTCTCTCTCTCTCTCTCTCTCTCTCTCTCTCTCTCTCTCTCACACACGCACACACACACACACACACACACACACACACACACACACACACACACACACACACTCTTCTCTCTTTGCCCTTGGCTACATCATGATAATAAAAGCGAAGGAATACCTGAGAGTTTTCAGCCCCTCTATTTCTCTTTGCCCCCTTTGGCCTGCCATTATATCACACACGCTCACACACACCCACACGAGTCCACTCACCGTGACAAATACAAACACACACACATCGGTATATCAACTTGTGAGTGAATTACAGTTTGACTGATCGTGCTCCGGAGGGCAAAGCAATGATAACTCACCTGTACTGTACTGCGTGTGTGTGTGTGTGTGTGTGTGTGTGTGGGGGGGGGGGAGAGGGGGAGGGGGGGGCGAGTTTTACATATATAGAGTGTGTGTGTGTGGGCGCGTGTGTGTGTGTGTGTGTGTGTGTGTGTGTTTGTGTTGTGGGGGTGCACAGAGGTACAAGGTTGCAAGTTTTACTTACATACAGTGTGTGTGTGTTTGCACGTGTGTGTGTTTGTGTGTGTGTGTGTGTGTGTGTGTGTGTGTGTGTGTGTGTGTGTGTGTGTGTGTGTGTGTGTGTGTGTGCGCGCGTGCATGTCCATTGCTCAGGGTTACAATAATAAAGGGAAAAGCTTGCCCGAAAGCCTAAAAAAGACATTTACTGCACTGTTGTGCAGCAAAGCTCTGCTCCACGCGAGCACAAGCCGCACAGGCTCAAACCTGGAAGCAAAGAGGCACAGTTTGCCTCGCTTTGCTCCATATCTTCCATGTTGTTTTTTTTTTCCCTTTGTTTCCCACCCACTCCATCTCTACCTCCCTGTCACACAAACACAAAGCACTGATCTTTGCATCCGAATAACCAAGCATGCATCTTTTCCTGGAAAACTTTGAAGTGATCAGGGCAACATAAATCGTGATACATTTTCTTTTTCGGCAATATTGAGATGTTCTTTTATTTCAGTCTGTGTGTGTGTGTAGGTGTGTGTGTGTGTGTTTGTGTGCACATGCGTACACTGACAGTGAGTGTATATACACAAGATGTGGTATTTGTGGTGTCACAAAAGAAACCGTACAGTACTTCAAATTCAAACTACAACTGTTTCCCTTCAAAGTATTCCCCCTGAATCTGCCACACCTACATGTAATCCTTGGAAGGATTCTTCTATCTGACTCCAGTCCTGGAACTTGTCTGACACACCTTGTATTCCTGATGACACTTTCATTGGGGAAAAAAAAAGTTTGCTGGTGTGAAAACATGTGATGAGCCGTCTCATTTGCGAAGATGTTCAACTTTCAGCACTGTAGATTAACTCCTGAGAATAGACTACACGCAATGAAAATCGAAAAACTGGATTGACATTCGATGCTCGGCGAGTTGTTTCATATGCTCTATGAATGTAAATGCACGGAGGTACAGTACATATTTGGTACATGTGAATCACAAGTCGTCCCTTGACCAATGCTTAAGGTTGGCCGTGTCCCAGTTGCGCTGCACATATTTCAGTTGACAACATTCTTAACTGTCAAGTGTAAAATCATCAGACTCGCTACTGTTCAAGCTTGTGCATAAACCAAAACTACTGAAAAAAGAAAAAACAAAAAAAAAACACATGGGCGGAGTGTCTATTGGACCGGAAAAGTGCTTGTGTGGCTTGAGAGGCTGTTATTTTTGGGTCGCATTCGAATTGTGCAACCTCAGGGATGCTCACACTATTAGATCAAAGCGCCTTTCTTTTTAAACCTGTTATGATCTGGATTGTGACTCTCGATTTGAATGCTTTTACTTTAGTTTTATATTATGCATAGGTGTCAAACTCCAATCCTCAAGGGCCGCTATCCTGCGTGTTTGAGATCTTTCCATCCTCCCCCATGATCATTTGAAATATGTTTGCTGGAGGAGGGAGCCCCCAAGGACCGGAACTTGACACCTGTCAATTTGTGTTTCCTTATGGTTTGTTTCAGGTTTTGCTAGCTATTTGCGCCCACATGTGCTCGTTAAGGCGCTGCTTTGTGTTTACCAATCAGATCCCTCAACCACTTGTGTCTTGTACAGGTGTGTCAAGTTGGCTCCTCGGTTACTTGTATTTAGGTTTCCTGGACATCATTTATCAAGGAGTGCGTAGAAACTTGCTCGTACGACTGAAATTTAGAGTGTGCATAAGTGCAAAGAATTCCATATTTATCAAACATGCAGACACGCGTTGTACACACATTAGTAAGTTATGTGTGGTGGTAAATCCCACCTGTTCTAAAGTGCCACGCTCGCGCACGTCAAGCCTCGTTTGTATGACTTTCGCCTCCCATTGACCATATATCTTCGCAGCAATCCCTTGGGAAAAAAAAAAATCCAAAAATCACAGCAAAGAGGGCGGAGAGAATCTCAAGACAGACATTAAGGTAGGTGCATGTCAATTAATTGAAGTGCAAAAGGAGAGAGACCGCTAGACATGAAATGATTACCAAAAAAAAAACATCTTTCATGGCCAACAGACGTGAATTAGCTGTGATTAACTGGAGGACGACGAGCAAGTTATCTGGATGCCCATTTTTTCCCCTCCCCTTTCCGCTTGTTTTCCTTTCACATCTAAGATATCGGGGCAATAAACAGCAAAGCGCCAGGCTTCACGTTTTGTCTCCCTCTGTTGGTCATTGTTTTGTTTATGTTCCTCCAGATGGTTGTAAATTGGGAAAATAAATTCCTTGTGTGTGTTACATCCTTGGCCAAGTGAAATATGATTCTGATTGTTATTTTTGGACTTTTGTTTATTTCATATTTTTGATAAATCCAACTACTTTGTTTGCATTTATGTTCTCTTGAAATGAAATTATTTTCTGAGTGCACGCTTGACACAGCTCCCTGTTTCCCTGCAATTGGGTCCTCAACCCTGCCAACCCGTAACAAGACTATAACAACAAAGACGACCACTTGACGTCAATTAATACCTCTTGATCACAGCTGGATAGGATGTAGGATGAAAAGAGTTGAAAATATCTGAAGTACTCAAAGCAAGGGGAGAAAAAAAAATCAATATTATGTACATTAGTATGTGTCACAGTTACAATGAATAAACCAATACCATGATCATACATGATCTAAAAAAATTAATAAATTAGACATCACTTCCACAATAGATGTTGAATTTGCTCGATCTAGTAACAACAACAATAATAATAGTAATAGTTCAAAAATATGCAGTATGTGATGTATTATTAGGGGGTGTCTTAAGTTCCAAGTTTCCCGCAAAGGATTTTATTTCATTCATGAGCAGGAGCAATAACACCACCGGATGTTGCGCTTGATCTGCGATGCGTTCGCTGATCATCTATCCTGTCAGGCAATTTATCATATGTTCTACAGTTTGATGGCAATTTCTCCTGAGGCAAACACTGAAATGCGCACACGCGCACACACACACGCACACACACACACACACACACACACACACACACACACACACACACACACACACACACACACACACGCACAAAAACACGATTCTGTTTCACGTGTTATTTGACTATTAAAATGTGCTTCTGAGAGTAAATTGTTTTTCATCTGTGGGCAGACGTTTGCCCCAGTGGAGTAGAGTGTATTTATCTGTGAGTGCATGTGCGTTAATAGTGGAGGGAGATGATCAGCCTTCAAAATAAAACGGTGAATTATCATCAGCACAATGGGGATGGGATTTGTGTCACTGAGATTTAATGGAAAGCATCAGATTGATTTATTTTTTTCCAATTTCTTTGCAAGTGAAAGTGACTTTGTCCAAGAAAGCAGCCTCCTAGTGGCGGTGCAACCTCGAACCGGCCCCTGCAGTATGTGATTCATGTGGCTCTTGGTGTTGGGAACAAAGGACTATAAACCGTGGCTCTTGTCACATGCTTTCAACTCTGCGGCTTATTTAATGAAGCGGCCTATATAAAGATTTTTCTAACGGTCGCCTGTGTACCGTCTTTGTTTGTAAATATCTCATGTTACAATGTGGGCACCTGCGGCTTACAGACAGGTGCGGCTTATGTGTGTACAAAATGTTTTTTTCTTTAAAAATGTAGTGGGTGCGGCTTATAATCAGGTGCGCTCTATTGTCCGGAAATGATGGTAAATGAGTTTGGTCGGACAGCTTAGCACGAACACAAAAACAGACAATAACCGAAACATAAATATCCACCAAATGGACAAATGCGGTCCATCAATCAATGCAAAAATCTATCAAGGGACCCTACGAATCGGAATTCTTCATTGACCAAACAGTTTTTGGACAATTCTATGCTTTTGGTTTTGTGAAGGCCCAGCTCTGTTGCCAGTGCATGAAGCAAGGTCCCGAAAGGCATGCTTGGGTACGTTGCTTTGGAAGAACTTGACATTTGGGATGAACTCGAGCAGAGACTGCAAGCCAATGTTCAACATCAGTGCCCTTTGATGTCACGGACATTCTTTTGGTTGAATGGACAAAAAACACTCAAGAATATTCTACTTCTAGAGAGTATTCTCGGAAGAGTGGAAGTTAATATTGATGGAAAAAGAAGGGGCATAATTAGAACTTCCTGATTGGTGTCCTTGATATTTGATTCCAAGTAAGAAAGCCAGCATGTGCGCGTGTGTATTGGGCTCAAGCAACCAAAAATAGGCAGAAAGTGCAGTGAATATTTGCATATTTGTGGTTAGGCACTGGTGAACCCACAATTTCCGTTGTTGGTTGAAAATCTTTGCTTTTTGCTGTTTTTACGATTTGGCCAAAGCAATTCAAGTATTACTTTAGCAGCATGTGATGGAATATTATTTTTAATTTATTGATAGTGGCGGTCTATTTTTAAGATGTCTCGCATTGTCGGAGATTCTTGAATGCATCTTGTGCACAGTCAAACATGAAACAGAAAGTATGTTGCTTCTTTCCAGATGACGATTTTCATTTTCAGTACTTTGCTGTCACCTATAAGTCATCTATAAGCAGTTGCAAACCCCCTTTTGGAGCGGAGGGCAGTAATTATTTGCGGATTGCTCCGTATCCCCCACGAATAGCGGTTGGGTTCACTGTAAATGGAAGAACTGAAACGTATACAGACTTCAAAAGGTAGTAGTAGTAGAAGTCATCATACGGTTTAAAATCAAAGTGTAACAAGCCTCAGGTAGGGCACACCTTCATCAAGCACAGTGCAGGCAGCACTTGCTAATGAGGATAAGTGTGGTTCAGAGTTAGAATCCAGGTTCCCACACCAAGTAGCATTTAAATCTTTAATACACGCGCACACACACACACACACACACACACACACACACACACACACACACACACACACACACACACACACACACAAAAGTTTGCCATAATAGGAACATCATTATGTCACAGTAAATCAGACTGTCACTAAGCCGCATATCTCCATTCCTTCAGATACATTGGGAGAGATTTAATTACCGAACACACTCTCGCCACAGGTAGAGACCAGAGCCTAGATTATACTTTTTTTCTCTCAAACACACACAGACACGCGCGCACACGTGCGCGCACACACCTCCGCAATGATAGCAAATGAGCGGTAGAAATAATTGTAGCAACATGACGTTGCCAAACAAAAGGAAAAACAGCTACCCACACTTCAGATGGTGCATTACTCCTCTACATACACAAATGTATGAAACCTTTAGCCTAAATACTGACGCATGCACTCTAGCACAAATGCTTGTGTGGTGCCTTCTGTTGTATTTAGAGCCAAGCTTATTGTCTTTGCGACCCAGATGTCATCTCACACCAACTCAGTGCACCTGGGGCTTGAAGATTCCTGCCAAAAGCAAATACATCTATAATGAATAGTAAAAGACACGTAAACAAGCCATACGCAAATATATTGACTGAAGCATACCACGACGTTTAGCTTTTTAACATTTCAGCAACACGTATCACACAGCACATAAGCACAGGAGACACTCTTGGGCCACTCATTTGGCTTATGGCTCCTTTTTATCTTCTCAAGTCAACAGAACACCAAGCTTGTAAAGAATCCCAGAGGAGGATTCTTACCTTGGACCATTTTAAAGCATGATGGACTTAGAAAAAATGTGCTTGTCAGGTTATGCAAAGTAAATTAGACACCGGCTTGTCATTTATCCTCTCTGGTTCATCATTAGCGGTATTTGGAACATTGTTATAAATAGAGAATAGAAGTTGATCCAGTTGATCCTAAGAGATAAGGGAGGTGGCTGCACCCCTTTTTGCCAAACTAGTTAAAACCCCTGCTCCGATTGACCTGAAATTTGAGATTTTGTGTTGTGACAACACTATCAATAAGTACAGCAAATTTCATTAAAAACAAAAATCCGCTTGGTTGAACCCGCTGGGTGATTTGACATGGAATGATCCTTCATTATTCATCTCGTAGAGGTCTCACCAACCTTTTTGAAACTTCTTGGCTACTGATGAATGCGGAGGGCTACCAGTTTAATAGTATGCATTTTTTTTAAATAAATTTGCTCCAACTACCTTCATATGTTATATAACTAATGATATTCATTTCTGAGAAGACACTGATCACATCAGCGATTTCTCATAATTATGAAACAGATAAATATCAATTGGCCTCGCGTTATTATAATTGTATGCCAGTGTTCACATTTTGAAAAGAGAGCTTCTACAAGATTCCTGAAGAGTCACAGTGTCTCATCAACGGTGAGCTATTTTTGGAATAGGCCCGTGGGCTACTCGTGTAGTCCTTGAGGGATCCCTGGCGCCCCCGGGCAACACTTTGGTGACCCCTGATCTAGTAGGATTATATTTCCTTAACATACATTTTCTTTTTTTTTTTTAATATCTTTATAATTAAGCTATTTTGGCTAACTTGTTCTGTTGTTCTGTTCTCCTCGTTCACAGGACCCAAGCACATGCTTAAATCGACCTCAATTTTGTTTTGGCCAGCAAATGTTTAAGCCAGGCGTATTAAAAATATTTTTTTCAAGGAACCACAAAAAACTAATGCAGGAAAAAAATAAAGGCTTCGTAAGGGTTTCACGTGTCAGTAAAGTCGTACGTAAGACTGGTGGTGATATTCACATGGTGCTGAGCAAGCAGCAACAACATTACGGACAGTCTGAGGTAATTCATATTCATTATTAAACTTGCTTGAATAGCAAATGTGAAAAAAAGTGTTGGTTGAGTGCCACACAGCATGCATTAATGAACATAAATGAATGAACTAACCGTGGACATTATGATCTTTATCAGAGATTAGGGAAAATTAGTTTTTGGAGTGCCCATGCTGTTGTTATTGCAGCAAGAACAGCAACCTGATTGATTGATTGATTGATGGTCAGCAGTGGCTAAAACAGCAGTCTTCCAGAGAACATTTTGCTTGTTGGTCCAGTGTCCCACAAGAAAGACATGTCTTACATTTACTTCGGATTATTTTTGCGCAGTGTTATCATCAGCATTGTGATTGTCTCTCGTAGCTATGCTAAATGACTGAATTAGAGCGCGGAGGACACGATGAGAGATCTGAAGAGAGGACTGCAAGCAGGAAAGGAGAGAGCAGATGACTGGGCCGGGCATGATCTGATATCACAGTGTTGTCCCTGGAACATCGTAATTAACTCGCCCCTCTCCCTTAGCCTAGCCCTAACCTCTAACCTGACATTAATGAGGATGTTCTAGGAACAACAACAAAGACGGCGATATCAGATAAGCCACTGAAGAGGAGTATCTAGAATTGAAAGAGGGAGGGGGCTCTGCAAGGGGGAAATGATCGCATGAAAGCAAATAATTTGCTTTGACTGAAGCCAAAATGTGTGATCGTTTAGTGTTTATATCATTACAGCTGCATAATTATTCATTGATCCCAACGTTAGGCGAGCTTCACACTGCACTTAGCACAGCATGCCATCGAGCAACCCATTTTTTTGTTTGTGCTGCCACGGCATGACGACGCTATGGAACTGTGACATCTCAAGGCATTCGTTAAGAGATCGTGGCGCAGTGATTTCAGAGTGACAACAGCAAGGGATTTGGGTTGAGTTCTACATTCAAACAGCATCGAGAAGAAATGTGAGTTACGTACATAATATTTGAATTTGAGCAAGCTTGGTGAATTTTGACTCATGTCAATTGGGCCATCGCTGTGCAATATGCTGTCAAACTGTTCCCTGCTTAGCCTGCTCATGGATGAATCTAAACTCCCTCAGATCCATCTGTGCCATTGGAATTGGATGAGCACATGCCTTTCTTTTAGCCAGAGGTCATCTCTTCCGAGTGTGTCAGTCCATCAATAAGTTCCAAGCACACAACATTAAAAACTGTAAAAAATGCACAACTGACGGTCATTTCGCTAACCACGCTGGGGAAAAAAACAGCTGCACGCTATTGCTGACCATCCTCAGGGGACACGAGGCATATATTGGGAGGCTCCATACCGAAAGATTTAGACTGAAGCCTTTTGGATTAAAGGTGAAACATTTTCAACAAACAAGAACAATACCAGATCCCTTGATTCAACCTTTGCAGATACAAAGCCAAAGTTTGCCTTGACAGTAGCCTGCTGTAGTGTGTCTACATAAAGTTTCAAACTGATGATTGATATGAGTAAGACTCGAAGTGTGGATATGATCACATCTTTGTGATGAGTGACTGTTAATGTCTGCAATGTGGATCATGATGAATATTGCACAGCGTATGCAAGCACGCTTGTTGTTTCTTCCACTTATTCATAATCAGAGATTTGGGCAAAAAGCGTGTTGAAACAGCACTAACAAGCACAGATCAACTGTTTTCCCTTTTTAGATTAGGCCTAAGAGCAGATTGTTGACAAGGGAGCTGGGGAGAGAAGGGGGAGAAATTAGGGTGTTGGAGGGCAGACAAATGGAGGCTTTGTGTGAACAAGGCGAACAAAGGGCAGGTGGGCTGATCTATGAGTTGAGCAAAGGTGTGTGTTATCAGTACGGGTATCCACCCCACGCGTAAGCCTTCAAAATCCCCTTTAGTAGTGAAACTGAGAAAAAGACAAAGACGTCAAGGGAGAAAGTGGGTGAGAGAATCCCCTGCTCCAGTAATTAGTCTGCGGAAAGTGAGCCGGACTGTAATTCGGTCAGTCAGATGGATGTCTGCCCTTCAGACATTAGGCTTAGCCATTATCTGCACTCACTCTTCCACCGTCCATCTATCCATCTCTCCTTCTCCCTCTACGCTCCATCCATACTTGCACCATCTCCCACCATCCATCGGCCCCCTTTTCTTCTTCCCTTATGTCTCTTCACACTCCTCCAAACGTCACAAGCTGATCATCATTTATGCCACAGCTTTGCATCACACGATCTTCCTCCATCGCACTGCTTTTTTCCTGCAGAAAAACTACACTTAACCCACCAGACAAACCATTTCCCCTCCAGAGATTACCTTGATCAGCAATTCCCAATGATTTTTACAATGCACTCGGGTTTCTTGGCATTTGCTGCAGGGCAGGACGCCGGCACAATCTTGCCCATATTTGAAAGTGGTTGCCAGTGGAAAGTGGTCATTGTTGCAAAAAGAAGTCCTGAATTCAACTCAAGTCAACAGTATTTATAGAGCACTTTAAAACAGCCACCACTGTATACAAAGAGCTGTACATGGAGCAAAAATAATCCATACAACAACAAACAACAAAACAAAGACAGTAGAAAGCACAAAAACGGTAAAACTAAAAATCAAGTCTCACAGCAAGTCAAAAGCCAAAGAAGAAAGAGTTTTCAGGTGAGTTTTCAAAATGGGCAGCGAGGGGGCTTGCCGAATATTCAGCGGGAGGTCATTCCAAAAAGACGGACCAGCAATGGAAAAGTCTCCATCACCTCTGAGCCTCTGCTTCGTTCTAATCGTGTCTGGTCTGCAAATCTGAGGCACCGGGTAGGTGCGTAGGGATGCTCAGAGGCCATTTAAAGATTTGAAAACAAATAATAGGACCTCAAAAAGAAATCCAAAATTTATAGGGAGCCAGTGAAGTGATGCCAGAGTAGGAGTTATGTGCTCCCTCTTATGAGTACCAGTCAAGAGGTGAGCAACAGCATTCTGGACCAATTGGAGACGCTTCATGGAAGATTGGCTGACCCCAAAGTAAATTGATTTACAGTAATCTTGGCTTTGCTGATGTTAAGAAAAAAAAAAGAACAGGATCAAAGAAAAAAAAAGTGTTTGGGTTCATCGAATTCCAGCACTCTGAAATCCCGCCACCATCCCTGCTACTATTAAATGCAGCATCTAGGCCCAGCCAGCTCCACAACAGCAAACGACAAATTTGCCACAATGTTCGACTGTCGCACCTTTGCAGCACATACGCAATGAATGAGTTTGAAGACAGCGCGCTGCGCTAAGGTCAGTGTGAAAAGGCCTTAAGTCATGGCTTCTTATGAGTAGATCAGTTCTGTGTCCAACAAAACAGGCCCAGATCAGATACATAAGTAAATATGATCGATTGTTTGACACAAATTCATCGCATCAACACAAAAGGGTTTCCCTTAAGGCATTTCTACTACAAAGTCGAAGGTCAGTGTGTAACGTTCACATCTTGCTGCCTGAAAGCACCAGGACTTAAAGACTTGGACACTCATGCGTGATTCATGAACTCCATTACTGGGCACGCTCGGCCCAGACGTCTGTTGACTTCATGGGTAAAGTCAGCAGAAAAGTGGGTGCTGTCACCGAGTTAAGAGGATATTTGTCCATTCACCCAGAAGAACTGATGATGGAACTGAGAGCCAGCATGTCTCATTCTCTGTTCTCGTTCATCCCAACGGTGTGAAATGGATCTAACATTGGATTTGGACTTTACTCTGTGCACAGGGGAGGGAAAAGGGGCCTTCGTTGAACTGTTCTTCCTTCTATGAGCGCAACATTGACACTCAGTAGGTCACGCTGGGACATTCCCAATAGCCAGGCGGCAAACGACAAGTGTCAGCAAACAAACATCAATCCAAACAGCCAACATGTAAAGATAGCTAGCGCCTTACTGCTTTTCCTGTTCATTCATATATTCCTTTTACTTATCTCTCGACCCAACAGGCATAAGATAGAGCTCATTATCTATACTCATATAACCACTCGCACGCCATGCAATCCCTGTCACTCCTCCTTCCAGACATTAGATTTGAGCCCATTATCGGTGTCCTTTCGCGCTTTCTATCCATCCATTCATCCCCACGTGTCCCCTTTCCCTCACTTTACCTGTTGTCTCTCCCAACCCCCGTTCTTCCTCTCCAATCCCTCGTCCCTCTACCGGATATTATGTCGGGCCATTATCTACACTCCCACCGCTGCTTCAGAGCATCAATCTAACCTCTCTCGCCTCCCGCCCCGTGTCCACGTCTCTCACCTCCTGATAGAGTCACCCATTATCTGCTCTGATGCGTCCATCCATCAATCTTTTGTTTCATACATGCCAAGATTCACACAGTGCGCCACGTACAGTTGCACAAGTAGCAATTCAACGCGCACGGGGGATGAAGCAGGTTTAACCAATCGATGACCGATCAATTATTTGGCTTGCCTCTGTGTAGGCGGGATGGGAATAGCTGCATTTGTTATAGAAAAAGGGTGACGGCATTCAGACTCGACATAATCCGGCCATGCATTCAACGCTGTAAACAATCGAGGATAACTAGCGTTTGTCTTCTTTCGTTTGCCTTTGTGGATGTCCAGTATTAGGCAAGCTTTATTTCAGAAGTGCCTCTTGTGTTCTTGCCATGATGGGGAAAAAAAAATTAACTTGGATACAAATCGCTTTTAAACCGCCTGATGGAACAATGAAAAACTCAGACCTCCGATTTTAGCAACATTTAAAGTTTGTAGGTTTTGGTCTATGTTTGATGTCATCTGGACGAGACGTGTGACGCAATGTCAGCTGGGCTTTCCAAGCATATATTCCGCTCACAGGTGCGCTGCTATTGATCCAAAATGCAACTTTGACAACAAAATACAAATGAACAAACAAAGGGGCCGTTTGCTGTGATGGATTGCACATATTAAGCACCGCTCAAATTTTATCAAGCACCCAGTAATGGCGTCTCAAGTTTAAATGGAACCCAAGTCAGTCTGGAAGTTCGGAAATGAATTTACAAAGCGTTGGCTTGTTTTGTAAATTGCTGCGTGTAATTCAAGTTATTAATCATTTGCGGTTAGTGGGAAGAAATTACTACGGTGCCTTGATAGAAAGAGGAAATGTTGCCGTGTTGATCTCAAACAGCAAAAGTTGCTTAAGTTATCGTCATGAATAACGACAGACCCCAGGCTTTATTATTCACTGCAACCTCATCTCATCGTCGTCTTCTTTCTGTCAGTTGTCTCGTCCGTCACTGTCATCCTTCTCATTCGATATTCCCTCCTTTTGACCCGCCCTGCATCCCCTTCCCTGGAATCTCCTTAACTGTCTTTTCTCATGCCCCATCTCTCCTTCCTTCCGTTTGCCACTCGCTCACATTGCCATTCATCTCGCTGCCTTCATCCCTTCCATCTTGCCTTCATCTGCCTCATCTTCAGTTTCTCAGTGCCCCCATCCTTGAAGTCGATCATAGCTTTCCGACTACCTCCTTGTCCGGCTCTTTTGTCTTCTCCACAGCTCTCTAGATTTCTCTATAAGCACTCGGGGTTTTTTTTTCTTTTTTTTTTGACAAACCAACCACTTTTTGCCTCTTCTGCTGTTATCTCTTATTCCTCCTCCTCATCTAATTTATCTGTCCTCACCATTTTCACTCCACTTTGCTTTTGCACGTTATCAGTTATCACTGCAATGGGAAATGCAGAATAAATAAATAAATAATCTGTTTTCATGCTGATGGGAAGCATGAACTGCTGTATATGCTTTTGACCTGAGTGCAATACTTTAACCCTGCTGCAGTGCGGGTGCAATGAGGCCACACAAGCACATAGCCAATGTCATTTCTCATTGCAATTCACCACGACTTGAATGGATAATCACCAAAACAACTGACGTTTGTGATATTATTACGCTTGGAGGTTGACATGATTGATATTAGTGACCTCTAAAGGCTCGTGATTGGTTACAGTTTGGAAAATATAAAAGTAAAGTGCAGACTTCTGCCAAGGTTGAATAGTCCTAAATTGGATCAGCACCAAAGTGTTCTCTTCATAGATATAACAACCTCTCCCTTTGTGAAAGTCATCATTAAAATGCATGCATTATTCATTGGGAAATTAAGGGACACACCTTGCGACATCATCCAATCTTTCAAAAAGTGTCTCGTTTTAATTTGCCACTTCATCCAGAGCAACGGATGAATATTAGGGGCATTCTTTAAAAAATATAAATAAATAAATAAAATCAATGAATAAATAAAATCATAAAAAGTCAAATTAAGAGAATGGTGTTGTGATGTGAGGGCGGGAAGGTCACAACCATCAGGGAAAACACTGGACAGATGTGATCCTTTATATTTGGCGTCTCTGATGATTTGGCAGGATGCTGTAGGAGTGCGCACCAAACTCTTCTGAGGCCACTTGCGGCTGTTAATCACAATGAGCTTAGGTGACAGTTTTAGAGCACATCGTTGTATGCGTGGCAAATAGAGAAAATACAGCCGGTTTAGTGACAATGTTGTATCTCGCCAACTACATTTGTACAAGTCATCTTTTTTGGTTTTAATTGGGGGGGAAAATGCAATGACATATTTCGTCAGAGGAGATATTGTGCATGAAGCAGGACAGTGGACTATTTATTTATTAGTTTTTTTTGCAACCCCTGGGTCGTAAATTATGCACAAACAGGGAGACAATAATTCATTTCTCATTGAGTTATGCGTGGTCACGCAGGCTCCGATGGGTGGTCTCCACTCCATAGTAGTGCGCCGCCAGATTGTGCAACATACTGTCAGCGAAACCTATTGCGTGGATTCACTGTCATATGAATAAATAGACCACCTAGCGGGCAGAAGTGTTGCAAGTGTGAGTCTGGGTCTGTCGGTGTAATTGTTTGTTTGAGCACAGACGTGTGTCATGCTGCGAGAGCTTGTTTTTTCTTGATGAAAGCACGGGGGCATGTGCTCGTTCTTGTCGTCGGACCAGACAAGGGGAGCGCACCATGCGATCCGGGTCTGCGGCGGATTCTAAGAACCTTGTTAGTGGCTCGCCTGTAATTTATTGGGTTACACTGCAGGGTCGGCCTATGGCCTGCTGACACTTGTCGTAGATTTCCCATAGCGGTTAACATTAGTGTCAGTGCCGTACGTATTGCCACCTTATCGGGGCAGACGTTGAGACGGACACTGGCACCCCAGCCTGACCCTGAGTAGCAAAAAGCAGCAAGGGGAGAGTTGATGGATGGATGTGCTTGCTGTGGGCCTGAGGTGAGGTGGGGAGAAGTAGAAAATGCTTGAGGTGAATGAATGTTTTCTGCTTGGCAGCATCAATTAGGCCTTTTTGTTTTGCATTTAGACTGCTGGGGATTTTCATCACACGATGAATGAAGAAGTGCTTGATTGTGTTGTCGAGTAGGAATCTCGGGTGCATTTCATGTCATTTGCAAAGACTCCTTATTCTCACCCCACCAAATTATTGAAGGTATTGCTGTTGAGGCAATGATTGCAGGAGAAAAAAGTTCACGTGCTAGCCCGCAAAACAGTTCACAAAAGGTCTCTTGAATCCGAAACGCCTTTTCTCAATGAAGGTGAAACCATTTTAAGATGTCTATTTAACGAGTGCTTTGTTTCAGGACTGGAGTGGCTGGATTCATAGTAAGGAAGAGTGCAAGGGAAATATGTGAGCACCCCCCCTCCCCCCAAAAAATGCATCCTTGAACGTCCAGTGACTTTTGATTCTATATCCTCATTGTGAATTGTCATGTTCTTTTGTGTCTTTGACATTTTTGCAGAACACAAACCAATTTCCGCATTGCTTCACAGACAATGATAAATGACTAAACGTTGTTCATATGCAGTTATTGTCATTTTTCACACTTTTATTCAATAATACTTCAATATGTGGTGTTATTTTCTCTCTGAAATGAAGCTCAGTGCACACGCAGGCAGGAGATACCATAACTTTCAGAGTTAGATTTTGGGGGTTTTTTCCCATCGGATGCAATCTAAACGTGTGAAAAATTGGAGGTGACATTTTTGCTTCATCGGAATGCATCACAAGAGGGCTGGAGGAGAAAATGCTTGTGCGTGACACATCCAGCCATATGCGACCGCCACAAACCGGTGTACTGATGATCGCTTGGTGAAGCGATTCGGATAAAACATTTTTGATTCGGTCACAGCCAATTAGTAAGCTCACACGTGAACCTGCCGTATTTCTGACAGCACGTTTCACTTTTCTGCAGTTGTTTTCCGTTGCATTCACTGAACGACAACTTGCAGTCTTTATTCAAATGAGTTGAGCCGAGCTGAGAGACGGAAATAGACGAGTGAAAATGAGTGTGAGAGAAGGTGTGAAGCGAGGAGAGAAGAAATTTAAAGAACAGACAGGAAGCCACAAAGCGTCACCTCTTTGGCTTAATTTAACCTTTTTATGTCAATAACCTAATGCGTGTGTGTGGGTGCGTTTGGGACATGAGGTCCCGTAATGCGTTCTGACAAGTTGGTTCTGTTCTGTGAACACTAACAGCAGCCCTAAGCGTATCATCAGCGTGCTTGCATGGCGGGGAGCAGCTCGTTAGCATGCAGTTTAGCATAACCGTGCCGTGCGATTTGAAGCCCGTGACTGTAATAAAGTTGCGGTGTATCTGGCTTGATAACCCCAAGTAGATCCATGTCAGCACTATTTGTGAGGAGATAAAGCGTGCACTCCAATGAAAAGCTTCAAAAGGGAGAGCAATAAATATCAACTTGATCACTTTCGATGAGAAGTCAAATATCGTATATTGTGGTGGCTTGAGATCCGAACTGAAATAGTTCCGTTACCACAATCGCAACTCAATACACTTGTATCTGAAATCATCATTCCCGACTGAAATAACCTGGAGATGCCCGGTCCTTATCTACTTAGCTACCACACACCGCTCGTATCTCAAATTGTTGCTCTCAAGTCAAAGCAAGAAATTGTTCGAATGACGTATCAGATCTCCAAAAACTCGCAATCGTGTCACTCATATCTCAAGGCACCAGAGTAAAATACACTTTCTTCAGTCATCACAAAATTGACGTTTTGTGCTGTTTGCAGCTAAGCACAAAGCTTGAAAAGTACCTTATGTACGTTTGATTCAGAGGGGAGGAGAGACACATCAGGATAAAGGTTGTGATGTTGTTCTACGCATCAGTAAAATGGAATCTTTTCTCCTTCTCCTTTTGTCGACTGACATGCCAATGAATCGTTGGCAAAAAGCCAGGAGCTCACCATGAACTCTGAATCGCCATCGCTTCTACGAGCGCTGTAGTCAAGGTCGGAGAAAATGGGTGAACTCCCCCTGAAATGACAGCAACATGGCCGGGAAGTCGAGCTCATGCAAGGATTTGAACATCATTTTCTGCTTGTCCTTTTACGTATGTGTCCTTTGTTCCCCGGTCAAAGCAATGCTTTTCCACTTTGCGGCCTTGTTTCCACACACAACACACAACCCGCATCCTTCTATAGGAGTCCATAAGTGACACACTCGTGGTAGGATTTACCATGATAGGTGGTACACTGTGTCCGACTTTATTCTATCACCATCCATGCATTTGCATTTCCCGGCCGTTCTCCCGCTCAGAATCGCCCTTCCCTCCGTAACTTGATCAAGGAGCTTATTTGCCAGCAAGTCAGCGTAAAGCTCTTTTTTTTTGTCCCTGGCATGTCAGCTTTCCAATAAATGTGATGGCCTTCAGTTCCACCTGAGAATATGTGAGCACGCATTCATATGGACGTTGTTTATTGTTGTTTATTGGGTGTTGCCTTGAGTCATTTGTTGTAACTCTCAGCCTAGGCCTTCCGACAAAAACATCTCCTCTAATGAGCGCAGGTACTCCATAGGTATTTGCATGTGCGTCATTAGACCGTTTTTTTCGAAATGTAAATTTGAAGAGAAGCATCTCTCATTTGCCTCCGCTTGCCTTTTCTGTTCTCCAACACCATCGGGAAGAAATTGAACCAGACCAGCCTCCCATCGTCTATCCTCCTCTTTTTCACTTCCTCCACCTCACCTTTAGCCCCGGCATCTGTGGCAGACCTATTTGCATTTGCCAAATGGGACTGTCTCTGCTCATTTTCCTTTTCTAAGTAGCCTAATGAACCAAAATGCGATCTGGATGCATTTGGCTAGCCCGGCAGCCAATCGCTGCGCACATTTCATGAGAAATTGACAGTTTTTAAGGTGGAAATCTAATGTCTAGTCAGACTAAAGTGACATGATTGCAGATTAAACAGTCTGCTCTACATGGGCATCCATCTTGGGGCTCGCTCTGTTGGTCACACTCTCATATGAGCTAAGTGGCTGTCACTGGCTTGTACAGTTTCAGGTTGTAGCGAAATCTAATGCTGCTCTCTACTGCAAAGTAGCCCCGCTCACATCTCTTCGTGTCAGTTTGAGGGGGGCTGGTGCGCTCGAAACTACGAAAACTGCATCACATTGAACATACGCTACCTGTTGGAAGGAGACAGGCTTCCAATTAACAATGGATGAGAACGAGGATCTCTTGCGCTTTGAATTTATATCTCTGCATTGTAGCTGTTGGCTATGTTATGGAGACACCTTTTAAATCAAGCGGAGACTGTGGACTATATTACCTGGAGCAAAAGCAGAGTAACAGGGCAAGACACCATTACCGTGTGTGTTTATTTCAACCATGAAATGTTACAATAATGCGGCGATGATTTATTTAAGCAGCGGTTTACATCAACCTTCACTGTTGGCCCAAATTCTATCAGAAACACTGACCAGCATTTACATCCTTAATTGTAATGGAATTATATTCATTTAATCCCAACAATCTATTCTCTTCACTTCCGAGTGGGAGGGGATGCGATTTTTTTTTTCTGTGGCAGTGGGTGAAAATCTACACCCGTGTTACTCTGTAGTCTGAATGTGATTATTTTTTATTTTTTTTAGTCCAATGAGATTTCATTTTCTAAGTGTTGCCATGTCAATTTAATCTGCCCAGTACTTCAGAATCAGTAGTGCTAACCTAATGGAACCATATCAGCAATGGAACCATATCAGCAATGGAACTGTCACGGCCCAAGCACTGGCTTTCGATGAAGTCAACGCTTTTCCATCATCTGATTGGTTGGTCAAAGCAAGCCAGCTGACATTCTTTATACTAGAATTACGATATGCTACTGGTGGTATTAAGAAGTAGATTAAGTCAGGTAAGGTGTTCCCCTTATTATTTTTTTAGCAGTTTTATATTATTCAATTGCCATGTGAAGGGGGATCATTTGCACTTTAAAGTGCACAGAACCATTTGCTGCTGTGCTCTGAACTAGTAGCTTGTCTAACCAATTCTCAAAGTCATCAACGTATAATTTTGACCAAATTTGTTTTGACTAACCACGTTTCACTCACCACTCCATTCAGCAAACCTTCTTCCTGTTTGCATTGCCTTAAGCAGTAAGTGAGCTATCTAGCATTGTCTGTGACCAGCCTTTCAAACCAATCAACTGATTTAGACCACGGGCGCGGAGTTTTAAGGTTCCGAATTTTCCTTCTCTATTTCTGCCTTCCTTGCCTCATGAGCATAAAGGTTCTCCTCCACTTTTTCATGTGCTTTTTTTTTTGTCCTTATGCTTTATTTATTTCTTTTTATTATTTTAACATTCGACATATACAATGGGATCTGCATTCAGTGTGAACACAGACTACAGGGTCAACGTGCATGTGTGCGTGCACGTGTGTGTAGCGCGAGCAAGAGAGCGAGCGAGCAAAACAGAGACAGAGAGAGAGAGAGAGAGAGAGAGAGAGAGAGAGAGAGAGAGAGACTAAAAGCGCATGCTTACAATTCGTTTAATATTCTCTTTTATTCACTCTCATCTTCTTTCATGTCAAGGCGCTGTCAGATTGTGCATCTGTGAGTGTCTGTTTTTATGTGGCTTCCCAGCACTTCACTCGTCCTCTTCTCTTTCTGTCTTATACCAACCACCCCTTTCAAAAAAAGGAGGAAAAAAAAGAGCCGTTTGTCTTTGACCGTGTCTTGTTCTCCCACCCTGACTTTCCCTTCTCTGCCAACATATCCAGCAAACTGACAAGAGGAGCACTGGCGGTTATTTAGGAGGTAAAAATCTCACCTGGAAGGAGAATAAGTAATGGCAGTTGTGGAAGGGAGACTAAAACTCACTCAGCTCATTTTTAGACGCAGTTATCGGTGTCGCCGCAGGTCACGGGTCAGATCAAATCAGTCGGCACAGTCGAAGGCAACCTTTTGCGACTTTCTAAAAATGAACACTGAAAATGTAATACAAAATAAATATATTGTGTTATAATATTATGAAAACACAAACAGTACTACTAGTTGTCGTAGTACTAATAAATAATGACATTAAAAGTGCAAACATTAAACCAAATTTGTACTGTGGAAATGTTTTCTATAATTTCATTAGCTGTGATAAATGCATGTGTTTATAAGCTCTGAATAGTAAAATGAGCAAGAGTTAGATTACTCAAAAAGTACGATAACCTGGTCGAGGTATCAGCAAGAACCCACTTGCTTTGGCCCGTCCCAAAGCTGCTATATTGCAGGAGAGACTTTTTTTTTTTTTTTTTGGACAGCATCTCACATCTCGTCTTTGGTAGTTTTGACTTTCGGTGTGCTTATTGTTATTTCCTACATTGGATATTTGAAATCATGATTTTAATGTTATTTTTAAATCAGCTTTCTGAATGTTGTTGCTTTTTTTTTTTTTGGGGTCCTGCCAATAGCTCTGATCCAAATTGTTCGAAGGTATCACTTATGTGGATCCATTTTTTTGGATCATCGAAATGGCAAACATTTTCAGTTGCACTCTTTTTTTTTTTTTTTTTTTTTTTTTTTTTACTAGAGAAAAGCTTGCTAAATGTGGTCCACCAGGATTATTTATTCAACCTACATTGCTTCCCACAGGTGTATTCCTGTATATTTAGCACACAGCACGCACTGTTGTCATATACGTGTTCTGGTTCTGTTGCTCGATTTTTTTTAAAAAGTAACATTGACTTCAACTGAAGTGTGGTTCAGATGATGCAAGCAGACAAGACAATTTGAGTATACTCACACCACAAAGGAGCCAGGTTACGGATGATATACTGTACGTGGTACTGGCACAGCAAGGTGCATCAGCGACATAATTCATCTTCATACGAGCACACACACACACGACTACACATGCATGTCCAGTACACACACCTCAAAACGAGATGTGTGTTTTTTTTTTTTTTGTTTTTGTTTTTTTTTTAACAAAGCCATTGTTGCGCTTCTTGCGTTGAATATTCCTCAGTGGCTCAGCGAGGCGGTTACAAGCTCACGGGCGTGCAGACGGAGGCAAACTGAAAGAATTAAAAGTGCTCAGAGCGTTGTGGTGTTTCAAATGACAACCTGCATGCGCAAAGAGCTCGGGGAGCTACACAACCTGCACACCTGCATCAAAGTGGGACACAGCCCACTGTGCAATGGGTTAGGGTTGCACGAGTCAAAATGGACAAAATAAGAATAAGAATTCCTTTATTCGTTTCACAATTGAGAAATTCCCATTTTACAGTAGCAAAGTTATGAAAGGAAGGAAAGTAGAAGAGCAAAAAGTATAGGAGCTGCTGTAAAGGCAGTCACTCTAATGATAATTACGTTTATTTTCATCAATATTGTAATCACCATTATTAATCCCAAATGTTCATCATGTTAGGGGGAGAAATAAAAATACAGAGATTTTTACGACACTACTTTTAACCCTTTCGGGGAAAGCGGTTACTGCAGTGGACAGCTTATGTTATCAGGTTACAGGGTGCATGAAAGGGTTAAACAGTAGCTATGTAAACAATTTTCAATGCAAAATGAAACTTTGAAATGAATGAATGAATGAATGAATATTTTACAACAAATATGAAAAGATGCATGTTATTTCGGCATCTGAACAAAGCCTTAACCTGGCGATTGGCTGGCGACTGGTTCGGGAAGAGCGTGACAAAATATGAAGCAGAGCCTGCCTTTTAAACGTTAATACTGTATTAGGTTAATGTATTTGTGACAGACATAATCACGATCGCAATTCAAATTCAATTAATTGTGTGGCCTTGCAATAGGTTAATGAAGATTGAGGTTACACACGTGGCAGAACAGAACGCAACAAATATGAATCAGTCGGGAAGCTGGTCCCCACTTCTCTTTGTTATGTTTAGTTTGGCAGTCAACTTCAACGAGGAGTGGCATTAAACAGCTTGAAGCCGCTTTTTTAAAGGACTCCTTACTCTCTGCAAAACTGCTACGAAGTGAACCGAGTTGAGTTCCCTGCCACCGTACAGTGCTTCTATCACACACTCAATGTCAAGCGAAAAATCTGCCAAAACGCCAGCTCGTGTCTCAAGGCGCCGCTGTATTTGCATCCTCAAAAAAGATCACTCAAGATGATTTCCTCCCCAAGGTCAAGGATATTTTTTCAACAGATAGAAGTACACCCCACCCTATAGATTAAAAATGTGTGAGATCTTTAGGCTGCGCTGATTTTTAAACGCTAAACAGGATCCCCTCCGGGAAGGCGGGAGGAACTCTCTGAACAGTTATTGAAATAGATGCCGAAAATTATTTTACAAGTACTAAGCAGCTGTAGTTCTGAAAACAAAAGCACCGAATGCGCACATCATCATCAGCAACATTTGTATTTGTTTCGAGCGCTTGTTAGATAGGCCTCATTGTAAAAGACAAAAGAAATGAGTCTTTCATATTCAAGTTCGTGCTCACCGTTTTTTCCTCAGACAGCAACGGCGTGTGAAGTTGTAATCGTGGTGACGCCTGAGCGCTCACGCACACACAAAACATATCTTCTTTGTAGTCAAACAGCTGGCTTTCAAGCCACATCATTGGTTTAATGCATTTTCTTATGCGACATAATGGCACGGGAGAAGAAATATATCCAACGTATATGGGGGGGGGAGTCCCCCCCCACCACCTCTCATTATTATTGCTTCCATCTTCCCACTGCTTCATTATCTTGCGATTCCTTCATTCCCTGTCACCCTCCTCATCATTCTATCCATCCCTGCCGCCCTCTTCGTCCTCACCATGTCCCGGGGTGTCAAGTCACTCCGAGGGGTAAGGCGGTAAGAGCTGAACATTTCAATGTCTTTGGCCTGCCAGACACTCTTTGATGGAGCTGCAGTTATTGATTAAACTGTCTGAGAGCTCCGGCCTTCCAAGCCCCAGACACGAGCTCTCCTTCCATTTTCTCTTTCGCCCTCTAATTTGCTCATTTGCTTAAAAGACAAGCAGATCGTAGTCTGGCAGACACAATATGCGCCCCATTGTGTTTGCATTAAGCGTCTTTCGGCTATGATTTGTCATCGGAATGACTTATCACTAAGTTTTCAGTGCAGAACGTCAGTCGGCGTCCTATGGTGGTAGAAGTTGTCATTTTTGGGACATGTAGCTGGATAATTGTCCAATTATGAATGGAGTATCATGCTTAACTTCCCTGTACCCTTCCCTACTAAATTCTCATTAGAACACTTGCCTAAATATGTTTCCACACTTTACATGTTTTCTTTAATTGCGCCTCCAATAGTTTCTAGTACAAGTTCACATTTCCTGACACGCTGTAAGTGAACCGAGCTGTCGTTTTCAAAGGGTTGAGTCACCTCATTAGATGAGAGTGCATTTTATATGAACTGGATGTCGGTAGTTAATGTCTTGCGACCAACAGTAAAGCATTGGCTAAATGGCCAATTCAGATTTAAAGAAGGCGTTGAAATGGAAAAAGGGCTTTGTTTGGCAACTATCTGTTGCATATATGCTTATATCGATATTTTATATTTTATATTTCATTCTGTACTGTGTACAGTTCATTTTTCTGAAACATTTTTTGCATGCAATACTTTTTCTTTTTCTACCCCCCCCCCTCTTCATTTTTGCTGCTGTAGATTGCAAATTTATCCATTGTGGCACGAATAAAGCTTTTCGTATCTTATCTTATCTTATCTGAAGATAGGCATGCTCGATTAGGGAAAAAAAAATATTCATCAGTACTAACTGAAATCAGGATTATTCAATTTGGTATTAAACAAGAAAAATACGATAAATGAAATTCTTTGAAACTCTAATTAAGTAAGTTCATATAATATATATATATATATATATATATATACACACACACACTTTACAAGCGCAATCAACAATTAAAATGTCATTGTCATTTTTTAATTGATTAATAAAATCAATTGCACAGCCTGACTTGAAGAGCGCAAAAAAGATGGTCAAACAAGCAAAAGGCTCATAGTCAGCATCAAACATTAAACTGCACCAGACGTCCATGTATCTAGCGAAACACTGGCAGTTGAGGACCTGTTGAGCAAGTTCAACCAATATTTTCTGCTGTTTTGTGATTTTTGTGATCCCGCGATTGAAGTGATGGCAAAGAGGAAAATTATAGAGCCACCTCAAATTGGACATGGAACACAGCTGATGGAAAACGGTGAAAATGGGTTGTTTGAAATAATGGATATTTTTGGGAGGGCTCTACGCTACCTCTTTACCCACGTTTTGTGGCAGTTAGTGTGTTTCATGGAATATTTTGTGAACAATTCTGCTCAATTTAACAATGGTACTTTTTTTTTTTTTACCATGTCACAATGACTGCTGGGGAAAAATGGTCATAAAAAAAGAAAAAGTTGGTGTTAGCCTTTTGCGCAGTACCATGAAAGCTGTCTGCATTTGTATTGCTAGCATCTCAGTCGCTTTAATGTACTCTTATGAGATGTATATGTTGATATATACAGCATGGATCAAACATGCCAGGGAGAACACTGTGAAAGTGCTGTAGGCGAACACATGCTGAGTCAGCATTTTTGCATCAAGGGAGGAAGTAAAGCTCCTTTGAGTGTATTCATCTACCCATCCATCAATGACTGATGTGTTGCTGATATATGTTCAGGCATTTTACTGTATATTTGGTTGACTCTTATTTGGTGATTTCGCAATGATTCACATCGCACTGTACTATGCTCTACACATTATACGATATAATTTCTTCAAGCATCTATAAAAGCCTTTGCATTTTAAATGGCTGGCATTTTAATGCACTTGGTCAACTCTAGAAAATTACTTCCCGGCATTAAAAGTCAAATTGGTTACAGGAACAATTTCGCCTTTATATCTGCTCCGTCTGCCGTCAGATATCAAGCAGCACAGGCTGCTGTTCTGAGTGGACACTGACTGTGTTGTCTTAATTCTCCAGCCTGCTTAATGCCTTACTTATGGAAGCTCTGCACGGAGGAGCTCAGTATGACACCTGTGAACTTATGAGCTTTTGCGGCAAAAGCAGTGAGAAGGGCTTGGACTCAACCGCATCCTCTAACCAGCAGTGACTTTCTTGTCATGTGAAGAAGACGTAATACAAATAAGGCTTTATATTTTATCACTGAAAATGTCAAAAGCAGACAGCATACTTTATTTGATTAGTTGTAGTATTTGGATAATTTGCAGGAGACAGGACCACCCTTCAAAGACAAACTCATGTCAATTAGGCTCTAAAATCCTTGGGTAGGGGGGTTGTTCACAAAAGCATTCTAAAGACACACTATGAAGAAACCTGCAACCTGTTTTCATTTATGGGGAAAAAATAGGAAAAGAATATGTCTCCTGTGGAACTTTGCTGCTTTTATGTAAAACATGCTTGTGGAAGTGAGTCATGTTAGACTTTGTTCACTCACAGGCGCTCATATCTTTTGCCATTCAGGATTATGATAACTAGCAGGCCATTTCTCCATTTTTTAAATTTTTTTTTTACCTTCCAACTTTCAACTACATTTACTTTAAGTAGCTCTCAACCCAAATCTTCGGAGTCTAGTCAACCTAAGAATATTGTCAACATGTGAATCACTATACATGACTCACTCAGTCATTTCATATACCCTTATCAGGTGCTACAAGGGCCACCATGCAGAAAAAAATAGTACATCACAGTCAGCTGTCATGATATAGATTGAGAGAATACTTTGAGAATTTGATGAATTAGGAAAATGAGGTGGGGGGGGGGGGGGACAAAGACTAGAAGACATCTGTTGTAGACCAGGAAGTATCAATGATTGGAGGGGTACAAAGGCACCGAAAAGAATAAAAAATGGAAAGGCACGACAAACCTGTGGCTGGATGAAAGCGCCTCAGAGAGGCTGCTGTGGAGTTTTTGGCCAGTTTGTTCAATAGATTTCGAGAGGGTGAGAATATGCCTGAGGAGAAAAAGTGTGTGGGTGCCCATTTTTAACAACAAAAGAGATGTTGAGAGTTGTGGGAACTAGTGAGGAATAAAGATGTGACGATGAAGTTTTGACAAAGGGTAGTGGAGGCTACGTTCAGGTCAGAAGTGAGTATTTGTGAGAAGCAATATGGTTACATGACAAGAAAGAGTACCGCAGCTTTATTATTTGCCTTGAGAGTGCTGGACAAGAACAGGCCAGAAGAAGCTGCATTGTGTCTTTATAAATGTAAGCCTATGACAGGGGTCCAGAGAGAGTCTGTGGTACAGCATGAGCACAACTGGAGGGGCAGAAAATGACGATATGTTAGAGCAGCACATGACATGTCTGAAAGCTGTATGAAAGTGGTGAGGTGTGCCGTGAGTATTACAAAGGAGCTGAGGGTTGAGGTGGGTCTGCCTCAGGGATCAGCTCTGAGCCCCGTCCTGTTTGCAATAGTGATGGACAGACGAACACATGAAGTCAGAAAAGAATCCCCATGGACTGTGATGCCCACAGATGACAATCTGATCTCCAGTGAGAGCAAAGGAACAGGTGGAGGAGCATTTATAGAAAGGAGATTGAGATGAACATGGTGGGCTTCACTAAGAATGACCAGATCGGATAGGATTAGATATGAGCTCATCAGAAGGACAGCCAAGGTGACTTGGACATGTTCAGATAGTGGTAGATGGATAATAGGGATGGAGCAACCTGGCAAAAGAGCTATAGGAAGGCCTAAGAAAAAGTTGATAGCTGTAGTGAGGGAAGACATGAGGGCAGTTGGTGTTGGAGATGAAGATGCAGAAAATGGACATAGATGGAAAAGGATGACGCAATCTGGCAACCCCTAACAGGAAAAGCAGAAAGGGTTGAAAGTCAGCTGTCATTACGGCATACACTGAACAACTCAAGGAATGCTGATGTGGAATCAACCGTCCCGATTAGAAACAAGCACGGGCAAGTGTCAATAAAACCCCTAACATTGAAATATTTGACTACATACTTGAACTTGGCAAAAATAATCAAAAGCTTACATTGTTATTCAAGAAAAAAGGACAGTTTGATGCCACCCTACATGAAACCGGCTATTGCTGGGGTTTTTTTAGGCCATCATGTTATGTGGCATATGAATAAAGGCTGCACAGTTGTTTTCGTTTTTTTTTTTTTTTGATACATTTCAAAGAAGCCTGATTTGTGGCTTGTCACTTTTCAGAATTAATGTCACTAAGTGGATGTGCAGTTAGTCAGTAAATCTCTTGCAAGGATGAATAGTGGCTGAAGAGAGGAGAAGAGAAGAGAGATCACAAAGGGTAACAGGAGACAAGTATGAAGGTATTATTGCAGTCCTTTATGACAAATGAGTTTGCATGTTCTCCCCGTGCCAGCGTGGGTTTTCTCCGGGTACTGCGGTTTCCTCCCACATTCCAAAAACATGCGTCACAGGTCAAAGGAAGCACTCCAAATTGTCCCAAAGTATGGTTGTGAGCCCGAATGGTTGTTCGTTTATGTGTGCCTTACGATTGGCTGGCAACCAATTCAGGGTGTACCCCGCCTGCTACCCGAAGACAGCTGGGATAGGCTCTGGCACACCCGCAACCCGTGTGAGGATAAGTGGCTCGGAAAATGGATGGATGGATTTATTACAAAGGGGATGCATTTTTAAACCGAGAGAGGTGTGCGATGAATATTTGCGAAGCCATTACTGTCGCTGTCGTGCACATGCTCCAGGAGATATAGCCTGTCTAGAATTATTTCAAAGTATTTTCTGTCAACTTACTGGAGCATTTAGTTATTTCAGCCCTCAAAAGTGTGTTTTCAGTTTTGGTACTTTACATTTGTATTCTGGTCCTTGTCAAGGTTACACCAATGAAATGGCTGAAATTGAACAAACGGCTTCATGAAATGAAATTAAAAATGAAAATGCTTTTTAAAAAAAAAAAAGAAAAACTAACAACATCTTCTGTTGATAAAACAAAATAAAAATGAATCAAAGGTAAAAAACTTGATGTAAAAACTAATTAAAACAAACTGAAATTAAACAACAAAAGTAAAAAACAAAAACTAAGTATCATTAAAAATCCAAAAATATTTTAACCATGGTCCTTATGTATGATGTTCTGCATATTATGCAATGCATTAAAAAAAACTGCTTTGAGAATGCAGACGATTGTGGCTCAAATCGCTTTGTGGAAGGACAGACAGTAAATAGACCTTTGTAAGAATGGAAAAAGTGCTCTTCAAGAGATCTATTAAATCAAAGTGTTTAATAGTAACGTATTTAAGAAAGTCTGGCAAAACCGAGTGCACTACTCAGCTGCAATTTGCTTGTCCCAAAAAAAAATAAAGAAATAAATAATGAAACAAACAAACATTCAAACCACCGGTCATGGAAAGTTGAGCTCTATCCACGAAAACATTTTCTTTGGCACAACTTGTAAATTCCCATTTCATTCCTTCCCAGGGCATAGGATGATTTCATGCTTTTAATCAGGAGAAAGATCATCTTTTTTTTAACCCTCATCATGCTCGAAGACTATTACTCATAATAATATCCTGAATTAATCTTTGTTTAACTAATCAAGTACAAGTACAAGAACTGAAAATAAAATCTTGGCACGTTTTTTTTTTCTTTCTTAGATGGACTGACTACCATAAAAAGATCTCACCGTGATATGATGTGCAATCCATTTGGAGAAAGCTGACCAAATCCTTTTCGTTGCCATTTTTCTTTTCCTCGGGCCACAGGCATTGAGTCACTCAAGCAGCTTCGGCCTCCCGTCAGCATCTACTACCGTGCTGATTGTCTGCTATTCACCGGATAAAACCTCTCCATGATGGCTCGTTGAGATCTGCAGGATGCCAACAATGCCCTCAGGTAATTTGATAGAAAACCTATGAAACGAGGCTGCGTATGGGACAAGACTCATATCACTCCAGTTCAGCGCCTCTTCCCCCCCCCCCCCCCCTTCCAGAGAGAAAAAAGAGAAG
>NW_017806164.1:1703414-1718895 GCF_001891065.2 Hippocampus comes
TCTTTCCAAGAGAATAAAGAAGAAGACGTATGGTGGAAATATTAATCCTGTGTTTCATTGTATTTTCATTGGCCTGGGCAGCTCTTTGCACTCGACCGTGTTGGAGGATAACAGATAAGCCTCTATAGAAAAGTATGAAGTATCTGTGGTTACATATGATGGCAATAGGTGGTCTGATTGTTCCAAATGACATGAGGACCAAAGGGATGAACTAATATTCGCCAAGATCATTTTTTTGTGCTGTATCAATATTATTATGGCATATTATTGTTTTACCGTGCGGCACTCATAATTCTGACGTCACCATTCCTCCCGTATGACCGCTGGCCCAATGCCTGCATGGTTGAAGTGAAATGACCAATGCGTGCCAGTTTTAGATAAGTATCACCAAAGTGAAAAAAAAAGCACATGGAATCCCATTAGCCTCTTCCGATGTGAACAAACATCGAATACCGATTACATTTCTGGCAGAGTAAGTGCGCGGATCGGCTATACCCAGTCAATGCGAGTCAGATATCTTCGGGGGTAGACATACAGCTGTCTCCCAGCAAATTAAGAAAAACACACACGGATGTGTGCACGCTTAAATAAGGAAAACATCATCGCGCCTGCAGCGACGAACGAGTTTAATGCTGAAGTCAAGTAATTGATGCTATTCAAACCAACAGGGAAAATAGCCATTTCAGACCAAACTAAACAGTGCATAGTGATGAATGTTTGTAAGATTTATTTCTTATCATTTCCTTCCATGTTGGCAGTGATTTCATTGACAATACGATGCTGTTGCGTAGAGCAGTTGTTTACCTAGGTTTCGGCTGTGTGCATCTGCAAGGTTGTTTCAATGTGTTCAGTAATAAGGGACGATAAGGAAAATGGGTTACTTTGATGTTGATGAAAATGTAAACAAATGCAGTCAGATAAATTTGACTTGGGCACTTGTGCAAGGTAAACAGATGCATTAGTGCTCCAGGTGAATTGTTCGACCTGCCTTGTAGATCCAGAAAAGCCCACGCAGATGGGGTTTTACAATGCAACGTTTAACAGAGGACAACCGCGCTGAAACGGAGCACTCGGTGCAAACGCAGCTCTGTGAACTCGAGCGCTGTTGAGAAGTGTTTTGACTCAAGCACCAGCAGCCGCTTCTTGATCATCTCATGTGTGTTAGTGATACACTGAGGTTGCAGCTTGCAAAAAGGCCGGAGGGGTGACATGATCGCCAGTGGTGCATGACTACATGCGGCTGATGTTTGGATATACTGCAGACTAATCATCATGACCTCTGTGTAATGTCTGCAATTGCAAAGGTCACTCTCGATTATATCATTGCTGCTCCGAGAGGAGGGAGGATGGGAGATGAGAGGGCAGAAGGGGTATATGGATATGAACATGGTCAGCTGTCTTCCGAGTCATACATTCGGTGAACAGGGGGTTGTATTCATTTGCAACAGTTTTGTTCTGATGCCCCCGTTGCTGAATCTCGCTTTGCGTGGATGATAAAATAAATGAGGTTTAAGTATGAGCCCTGTGAGAATAGAGGTTTGGTATGCTCCATGTGGGCATGTCTCCTCATATGCTGGATGTTGGATCGATTTTTTTTATTTTTTTTTATGTGAGGTTCCTGTTTAGTGAGACTTGACACAATGTGATATGAACACATTTGAATTTAGAAAATGAAGAATCTGTGAAATTAAGGAAAGGGATTCTTCATCTACATATGCACTGCATGGTCTGGCAGTCAGTTCAGGATGGAAGTAGGATCCCATCCATTTTGCCTTAGTTGCTACCAGACATGATTCATCAACAACCGGTTAAACACAATGGACCCAATTCTTCAGGATCCATTAATTAGAATGCACATCCCTAGTTCATCAAGATCTCCGGTGTGCATCACGCATTCGAGTCCAAAGCTCGTTTTCATGTTCAGGTCCAAATTGATGAATCGATTTTTGACGGTTAACAACTATGCCAATCATGTGAAATTAGACAAGTCTAATGTTAGTGTCAACATGTCTTCGGCACGCCTTAAAGCAATGATGCCATAAGGACTTGCTCGAGTCGGCAACTCGTAGAGGCCACACTTATTTAAGGTTCAACTAAACCGCTGACTAGATGAATATATATATATATATAGATATATAGATAGATAGATAGATAGATAGATAGATAGATAGATATACATACATATACTGTAAACATATACACACACACACATATATATATATATATATATAATAAAACAGGAATTTTCAGGAGCATTTGGCACATGCATTGATTTCCATTATTCGCAATTTCATTGAGACACGCACGTTTTCTCTTGTATTTTCTACACTACCATTTAAAATAATTATGCAACATTATGACAGTTAAGTGGCATTTGATGTAAATAAGTCAAAATATCGATCAACAAAAGCCGAGCTCATCCCGAGGCGGGATACTTTTGGGGATTACTTGCTAACAAGGCTGGTTGAACCGCCCGTGTTGATCTTTCATACATATTCTATTTTCATGAGTCTCTGTGGTTGGGCATCACTAATGTGCGGATGTTTTATTTCCACATTAAATTTTACTGAGTGATGGCTAAACGTTTTGGAAGGCGGAACAAATCACATGCTTCAGGTGCACCCAAGTTCCACTTGAATACTTGGATCTTGAGAAGTATATTTTTCCGATGATTCAAAATGTCTGCTACATTAAATCACCATCAACAAGTGAATGCGTGATTTTTATCTGCTAATGGCAGACATGCAGCCAAAGTAACCGATAACACAGATATCCAATGCATTAAAAAAAAAAAAAAAAAAAAAGCAGTCGTAATTAGCTAGATAGCTAATCAAGTTGAATCATAAATAACTTTGATTAAGAGATCAGTCAGGCAGAGCAGATTGAGCAGATATCAAATTGGCTGCCAAGACAGACTTTGCAAATTGCCTCCCAGGTGAGACAATCTGGATTTCCCCTATGGAAGGGATGCATTTATCAACCTGGCCTCTTGTAAGGAAGATGACTCTTTATTGAGTCTTGTCTAGGAATAGAAAAGCTGCGCTGTGCTAACAGTGTGACGCAAAAGCTTTTACCATTTAAGATGTTTAATAGGGAAAAAAAGTGTCAATTCTCTGGCGAGAGGTTCAGAATCACTATGAAGTCAGGATGTGAGGGGGGGAAAAAAGTGAATTGCTTTGATGATGTGTGTTTAACACGAGTATGCTGTGTAGCTACCAACTTTGACCAACGGAACGGGTGAAAGGAAAACGATAATGACCAAATAAACACTGCGGCGTGGCCTTCGAGGTTTTGAACAGTTATTGCTGTCAAAATGCCCCTTGTTCACACAAAGAGGAATGGGAAAAGCCATAGGAGGGCTAGTAAATAGTATCTATGTGTCGGCGTTAAGGAACGGATATTTGAACACAGTCCAGCGACACACGCGGACAGACGATAAAAGAGACATTGATAAAGTCGCCTGCGGTGACTGAGTGAAACTCATTTTCGTGTTTCTTTGTGACTTTATTATACTGCTGTCCGATGGCCAGGTCAGATCGAAAGCCACAAAGTACGTAAGTGTTGTATGTGCATGGAATGTTGGATGTTTAATTGGGCTGACAAGAACAGTTTTAAATGTGAAATATGTTGTTGGATTTTGTTTTTTAAGGACATGTTTTTTTGCAATTGCTTTGTCTTGGTTAGAGGTTGTCATGAACAAGTTTCCTGCTGTTGCTTGCATGAGAAATAAAAACGATTCCTGCCAGGGTGCTGAGAGACAAAACACGGTTGTGCTCAAATTGACATTTTCATATTGATAAAAACAAGAACAAATATTGTTCCCCAAATGTCAAAACTACTCTTGACTCAAACTTAACTTGCACTTTCAGTCATAAGCTGTAACCAACATCTATAGCTTTTCTCCAAGGCCAAAAATGATTACAGTGACGCGCAAATGAAAATTGAACAAAGCAATGTGGACACAAAGGTGGCGATATGATTCATTCGTGTTCTGCTGCTAATCCTTTCCAGGGTCACAAGTAAACTGAAGCCTATCCTCGTTGACTCTTCACGCAATTTAGAGACTTCAATTAACCGAGCATGCATGTTCTTAGAACGTGAAACTACGGCAGATTACTCGGAAAAAAACACCCACGCAAGCACATCGGGAACATGCACACGTCTATATTACATGAAGTTCCCATTCTCGTCATGATGAGTAGGATGCAACCCACCACATCATAAAAGTTGAGAAACACAGTAAGGTTGCAGTATATGCAGTCATCGTGCCGTGTTGGGCTGCACAAGGGATCTTTTAAAGCGTATGTATTTTATGCATCATATCCCCTTGAGGAGTTCAGTGGTGAAATCATAAATGTGTAAATAACTGGAAACCACCCAAAAAAAAAAAAAAAAAAGAAACGACGCGGCTCCAACAGAACTTATTGGATTGTGACTTCATTATGTACCAAGAGACCACACGTGCTAATCTAATGAGTGACATATATAATTCAGCAGTACTGCAGAGCGGTTGGTGGGGAATAATGACATCTTCGCAAAGATGGGCTCGTTGGTGTGCTGAGTCACCGCTGACAGATGATTTTCCACACTGTTCTTCTCGTGCCATTTTGCGACCATGAATCCCAGGTAAAATGTCTACGCTCTAATTAATCACAACTTGCAGTCAAAGCACATTAGTGAGGACAGCAGGCATCAAAGCAAATCAATGGGACCGACACAAATGCAATTGCCTGTAACGTAAGGCCAAAATGAACACTCCGACGTCGGCACGACAAATATTCCGACACAAGAACAAGCTGAAGGGACATTTGCAGAAAAAGGCGTGAGATGGTAAAGAAAGTTCACGCCTATTTGGGAAAGGAAGAGAGAAAATTTGAAGGGAGAGCAGGAGAGAGGAAGGAAGAAGAAAAAGGGAGCAGCTGAAAAGGATGAGACCATGAGAGAAAGGAGGCCCAGTGAGAGGAAAAGCAGGGGGAGAACATTAAATCAGATGCGAGTGGAGGAAGTCATTTAGTTAAATTTAGCCATCGTTTAGAAACGACAGCTCAGCTCAGCACCAGATAGTGAATGCCACCGAATGCCTGCTGACATTCACATGGGGAAACAACGAGCGGAGAGTCGAAGGAAGGATGCGGAAGAGAAGTGGGAAGAGGAAAGGCGAAAAAGGAAAGGACGACAAGGAGAAGAGAAGGCGAGGAGAGGACTCAAAAGTGAGCCAGCAAATGGCAGAGAAGGGATGGAAAGGAGGTAAGCAAAGGAAAGGAAATAAGGTGGGTGGAGAAGGGAATGAGAAAAAACGCAGAAGAAAGCAAGGAAGTGAAAAGTAGAAGAGAGGAAAGGGAAGGAAGAAGGGAAAAGAGGGAACGGAAAAGTTGAGAGAGAATGAAAAGGAACGGACGCGAAGGAAATGAAAATGAGGGGATGTCAATTAGAGGAAAAGAGGAGAGCTGTGTGACTTCTCGCCGTTGAGTCTTAGTCAGTGACGTGACGTCAGCTTTTTCACAGGATTGGTGTCAAATCTGGCGTCCCTCCTGTTTCCAGCACAGAAATGGGCCAGAGACTTTGTTTGAGAAAATGTAATTTCTCTTGTTGTTGATCACTAGAACAAATGATGACTGTTATCGTCATCTAAGATCAATAAATCACACTTTTTGTCGATTACAGTTCAGCCCAGCCCTCTGTTATACACTCTTTTGTAATTTACACTGTGTTCCAAATTAGGATGTATATGATGTTCATTTACCTCAGTAGGCAATGCGATTTAGATTTAGTTTTTTCAATATACTTAAGTAACAGATATCTGAAAGCAAACAGTGCTGCAACACATGCAAACGCACCATATAACAATACTCACAGGTAAATATTCTTTGTCCTCTGCAAAGAACGACTAATACACCTGCCCTCCTGAGAAGTTAAGAAGACAGCTCAGCCTCCAGTAAGATTGTACACTTGTCCGTCTTATACCGCCGCCAGGTGTCTAAGGCGCACACGAGAATGAGGAGCACAATTGGAAGTGAAAGTGTGAGGAAAAGGAGTTTCATGCTTTTTAATTTAGTTATGTCATGACTGTATGTTTTTATAAGCTACATTATTGTGCTATTTTTCCTCATTAGACACACTACACGTTTTCATCTTTTTTCTTTTTTTTTTAATGTATTTTTTTATGGAGGTGAAGGCTGTTATCTCGAGCCACCACAGTAATTTGGATCACGGCACAGTTTTTGCTGAGAAACTCCTGTTTATAACGGTAGAAAATAAAACTGGAAAGAAACTACGCAAACACCTCGTACAGCTCTTAATGCACAACGTTGAGGAAATTTATGCAAAGCCTAATGTAGAGGGCAATTTGTAAAACACTATTTCTTTCTCTGGTGAGCATGCAGGAGGACCTCCTGAGCACAGTTACAAATGACAAATCACTTTTCCCCGAGAAAGAAAATGACTGGAAAGGGTATAAATACGGGAGGCCAAATTGCCTTTATTACGACATGTGGCCTAACCACTGTTGTAATTATGCTCGGGGCAAAGTGGGAAATCAGAGCAAAGAGCTGGCCATTCCATTACTAGCCGGTGTTGATGGCCGCCTAATTTCAAGCGGACAAACCAAGCCACCAAGAGCGCCATTGCAGTTCATGCAGACAGTTTGGTGCAACGTAAAGAGTGTGACATTGTACTGTGTCAGACTTTCCTGGTTATACTAATAGAACACGAAGAAGGCTTCTGCTTTGAAATATTCTTGTGATGAAAACATTCAACCAGTATTCGGAGCCAAGGTTGTGTCACATATAGGGATGGAGCCATCAATATGAATAAATATGGACTGGATTTCGATATTGTTGCTTCAATCATCAGGCCTTTCAAAAAATAACTTTTAGAAATGCAATGAAAGCCAGAAACACAAGGTCACGTCAGGTTTTATGGATATAAACGCCAATTTAGAGGATATATGACCGTTACCGCGTCTTTAATGAATTCTCGGAATGTGCTCAACTGCTGTAGATGTAAAAACATGAAAATGTAATACAATATAACGGCCAATTACAAATACGTGTATACAGTATGAAAAAAGATGATTTTATAAGACATGAAACAAACAACGGTAGCGTTCCTACTTCATCTCTGAAAACATTCAGTCAGCGAATGAAAAGTGCCTTCTCCAGTTCAGGAAGTGCCGCACCTCAAAACCGTTTACGATCATCTTTCAATGTGTTGGCCTCGAACTCTGCCATGATTTTGTTGCCATAACGGACGATTGTCGAAATCGCTAACTTTGCTTCGTCCGGGAGACTCCTAGCTTTCCAGGGTTCGTTGTGACGAAGGGCTTTTCACTATTTTGCGGTAAAAATCTGGTCGTTATAATGAAGTTTACGTTATAAAGTTGAACGTTGTAAGCAAAATTGACAAATGGAAAATGAACATGAAATCGAGACTGTGAAATGTTAAAGTTATACGGGTGAAAACGTAAACGGGATACATTGAAAAGAGATTCGACTGGAGAGAATTCATTTTATTCAGCCGAAAAAAAAAAAAGAATCAACAGATCAATTATTCCAATCATTTTTAGTTGCAGCCCTCATTGATAGACTCTCCTGATAAGCTATTTCTGCGCGGGTGTTGGTGCATGGAGTGTACATAAAGGTGCCGTAACCTGCCTTTGTAGCGAGCATCAGGCTGCAGCAAAGGCTAAGTCTTTGATAATGGCTTATTGTGTGCTTCTCCTCAACCATCAACAGATTAAGAAGCATGTAGACACACAGCGTTTCCCTCTCTCCCCATTTCCCTCCCTTCTCATTTCTACTCCCACCTAATACCCCCCCCAACCCCACACACACACACACACACACATTCCTCTTTACTCATTTTTCTTCTGAATAAGTAGACTCATTCTCTAACACCGCATACACTTGAGCCTCCGCCCCCTCCCTTTAGACCACAGGTGTCAAAGTCAAGGCCCGGGGGCCAGATATGGCCCGCCACATCATTTTATGTGACCCGCGGAAGCATGTCAACTTCCATGAGGCACCAAAATTTCAAATTGTCATCTATATAATGTCATAGTTATAATGTTAGAACAATCCATTATTCATGACTTCTGATGTCAAAACTAGTTATCCATCTATTTCTTATTTGCTGCGTATGTAATATGCCGATGTGGTTAAGCATTTGTAGGGTTTCACAAAATTCACAGTCATAACGGCCCTCCAAGGGAAACCGTAACGAGTGACAAAAATGAGTCTGACACCCCTGCTCTAGACCATATCGTTCATAAATGTCTCTGCCCCCCCCCCGAGACGTCATATTCTCTCTTCTCAATGCACGTGCACAAACACATGGAAAGTGCAGTTTTTAGCCATAGTAGTGCCCCTCCCAACACACACACACACACACACACACACACACACACACACACACACACACGATTGACTCTCTCTCTCTCCAGGCCTCACTCACTGTTCATAGTCGGCGGAGCAATTTTTTTTTATTTTTTTTTTTTGGCCAGCGACATCTGACATTTAGACAAGGAGAAACTGAAGAGGAGGAAATGACAGCTGAAAGTCATAATGAAATAACGGCTAAGGCAAATGTAAAGACGGGGTGCAGCGAAAAGTGATAGGGAGGTTACTTGAGACTGACAGACAGGGGGGACAATTTTTGGATGGAGGGAGAGGAAAAGAAGCACTGACATGGAGGTGGAGGACACGAGGAGGGAATGAAGAGACCGACGTTGAGGGTGTACATAGAGGGCAAATTGTGACAGGAGAGTTATTTCACTACTCATACAGACATCTCAATGAAAATGCCAACAGCCTAATCAAAGGACTGGAAAGAGCAAAGAGAGAGAAGGGGAAAGAGACGTCGCCGGGTGCAGGCGGGGAGAAGAATGAGCCGGCGTGAGGAAGAGGAGGACGTTTACGAGAGGGGAAGTACAAGAAAGGATGAAGTGTCGGGCAGACATCGACAAGGAGGAAGAAAAGAGTCATTAAGAGAGAGAGAAAGGACAACTGGGAGAAATGAATGAAAACATGAGGAAGGGTGAGTCATGAAGGGAAAAGCTGAGAAAATAGACGATCTAAAAACAGTGACGGGAAGAATGCGAGGGATGTGAGAAAGAGAAGTGTCTCTTTCAAGAGGCGCTGCTTTTAATTGAAGAGTCCGCAAATTGCAAGGAAACACGTACACACACACTGTGGGAATTCCACACAGTGTATGGCTCTCCTGTTGTCCATTTCCAGGAACTCAGGAACAACGTATGAAAAGAGAAGCACACAATTACCTTCAAAGTACTTAGCTGCTTCAGTTTATCACCGTCATGCTGCAATCTCCAATCATGTACTTTTATCACCTGTCTGATGGCTGGCTTTTATATCATGTTGGCGTCATTACTCTGCCCTTGTCTCAGCATTGTTTTATGTACAAAGTATTTGTTAACGTCCTTTTATGGTTATTGTGGTGTCATAGTTTGTCATTCCATGCTGTGTTTGCCAAGTAATGTCAGGAAAAATGCTCCATGAATAACTTTGGTTTAGAGCAATTATGTGCCTGCGTCAGCATGTTATATTTTGCAAAAAAAATCGGTTCCATTAATTGTTAATATCAACTATCAAGGAATTTGTGATTGAAAGGTGCTAGGCAAATTATTTTAAATTAGTCAGAAAGTTATTGTTTAAAATACTAAATCTCTAAATTATAGCGATACCGTGTCACTTTTGAGTTACTTTCAGCAAAGTAAGCACACAACTGTTGGTGGTATAAAACAATACAAAAACAAGATTACGAATGACAATCTTTTTTTATTTTTCACGGCCAACTTCTGACTTCCTCAATTTATGATGCTGCTATAATGACTGACATGTAACTGGACCAATGATTGTGTTAGCAGAGAGTCACCAGCTTGGATGGCGTGCGGTGCAGGAAGGCCAGACGACTACAGATCACAGTGGTAGAATTCATGCTGACCGATGTTCTCAAAAATACGAGCCAGACACTTTTAACAGATCCCAATTGGCAAAATGCATTGTAATCTGTGTTACTGAGATTGTAATGGCTGGACTATTGCACAACTTTTATCGACATGCATATATTTCTTCATTCCAGCAAAAATTTATCCAAGACTAAAATGAGCCCCGGCAATGGTAAAAATTGCTTTATTTGTCTTTTTTTTTAATCTGTGTCATGCAAGAATAATGTTTAGGTTTAGCAAATGCTCAATTATATATCGTTTGTTGCCAAGGTACTTGTTTCATGGATCGATCCACTTTTTCTCCTTTGTGTTTGTAATTACACTTTTGTGAAAGCAAATCACAGTGAGCTTCTCATTCCGAAACATGGGGTTTGACAAAGGCAGCGAGTGTGTTATTTGGCCGTCACACGTCAGACTGTAGTCAGCGTCATTTAGATTTAATGGCCAGTAAAGGACAAAGCAACAAAGTGTTTGTCTGAGCTCTAGATTGGAGGTTGTGTTTTGTTTGTTGTTTTTTTTTTTGCGTGTGTGTGTGTGTGTGTGTGTGTGTGTGTGTGTGTGTGTGTGTGTGTGTGTGTGTGTGTGTGTGTGTGTCCAGGCATTTCCTGGACAGGCTTTTTGGCCTTTTGATAATTAGAATAAGACAACTGTTGAGAAATACACAGGTGGGGGGCGTGAATGAATGACTCTTTTACAACATTTTCTTTTTCTAACAAATCGAGAAACTGTCGCTGCCTCCATCTTCATCTCTTCCTTAACCATGTGCCCGCATGCATTACCTGCCTCTCTCCCGCGCTCCATCATCTTTGACAGGGTGATAATGCTCAGGCTTTAGACACCAGCGGGGCATGAAAACCCCAAAAAGCTTCCATTTTATCGGATATTACTTTTTTTTTTTTAAATCATTCTCCACCACACATCCATCAATCCATGTTGACAGTTTATCCGATTCAGGGTCATGGGCGACCTGGAGCCTACTGTATGTCCGTTGACTTAGGGTGAGAGGTGAGGCACACCCTGGACTGGTCACAAGGCACAAAGACAAACAAACATTGATGCGCATTAATAGTCACAGTCACACATTGAAGTCTTCAATTAACATACCATGCATTCTTTTACAGTAAGTTTTATTTTCAACATCAATAATAAATTTCACAGAAATATTTCAAATTTCACAGAAAAACAGTTCACCCCTATTCATTGCAAGCGACATACTCCAGACCACTCACGTTTGGTGAAAATCAACGAGAGATTTGTTTTATTTTTATATAGTTTTACCCACGTCCCACATGCTTTAAATACATTTGAGCCTATAAAAGACATTTTTAAGTATTATTTGCCACCAGTTCTCATGCTATGACAGTCAAGAAATGGGATAGAAATCATTTAACACAAAGGAAAAGTTAGCTTGATGTGAAATCTTCAAACAACTGCATCCAGAACACACACGAGCAGCAACACAAAGTACAAACGGAGCATAAAATAAAAAACAAATTGAACATTCCATGTTTCAAGAACAGATTGTTCAACCAAACCATATAATAACATACGTCTGTGAGCTTTATGCTAACATATGATGCGAAATGCAGGAGACAGTCTAATAGCAATTAGCATCGATTTTACGGTAATGATAAACCTTCAAAATGACTGCTACTTTACCACATGAGGCACATACAAAATACCATACAATAATACTCCCAGGCATACAGTTTTTTTGATCTGTGGGAACCACTTTTATTATTGTTTGGTTACTACAGTCTTAGTTGGGGAAAATTACGCTGCATCTCTTTCAGTGCTGCCCGGCATGTGGTATTACAATGAAGGAACGGAACTCTAATTTTGGACTTACCTGTACACTGAATTGTAAAAATTCCTAAAAACTGTTCACTTGAAAATCAATGCTTTAGAGTACAGGTGTCAAACTCAAGGATTATTTGGTTTCACAGTCATAAGGACCCTCTGAAGGGAACCACAACTACGATGTGGCATCGGACAAAAATGGGTTTTACGCCCTGCTTTAGTATGTTAGTGTGCAAAGTACATTTCCTTGCCCATTGAAACCTTAAAATTCAGTTCAGAACATTCTTGTAAACACAGTTAAACTAATTTTCTCGATTGTCTCTCCTAAATAGGCAAATCCCTGTCTTAGTCAGGTAGCCAGTCTGTAACATGAGCAATTCAGTCAGCAGGTCAGTCAATCAGCTTAACAACATGTCCAACATTTAGTCAGTAAATCTGCTGAAATCCGGACACTCAGGCAGCCTGCAGGCGGGACTCTTCCTCTTCCCGATAGGGCTCCACTGCTGCTGCTCATCGTTCCACGGGACCTTTTTCAGCAGAGCAGTTTTCAAGCTAACATCTATTAACACCTTCCTGCGTTTTTCCCCCCTGCCTCCATCTCTGACTCTATCTCAGTCATACTCTCATCCCATCCTTCATTTGGGGTATGTCTGTTGTTATTTTTTTAATTTTTGTTTTGTTTTTGGGCTGTGTCCTGTGTCGTTATTTTTTTAATTTTTGTTTTGTTTTTGGGCTGTGTCCTGTGTCAGTTTAAGACTGCTAGCGACCATTACCGATCATTAAAAATGGATCCAGTATGAACGGTGCTCCTAGGAATGATTGCCTGTGGCTTGTACATTTATATGGAGATGTACATTGCGCACACACACACATTGAGTTCACAAACAACACCACTGCCAATGTAGACATGCATTAAAAATGACCATATAAAACCTCCAACAATAAACACTTGTTTTGCACGCGAGTAATACAGACAGCAGAAAGCTCTCCTGAGAATAAAATGTGCCATATATGGATGGGCAGGTACATTTTCTTGATCATCTGCAGGGAACATCTATTTCAACAGGATGCTCTGAACTTCTGTTATGATCATATTTAGTCAACTTTCTCTTGTTGAGTTTTTTTTCTTTAGCCAGCAAACCAGTTGAGAGTGAATCAAACGCGCCTGTCCTGTGTCGTTATTTTTTTAATTTTTGTTTTGTTTTTGGGCTGTGTCCTGTGTCAGTTTAAGACTGCTAGCGACCATTACCGATCATTAAAAATGGATCCAGTATGAACGGTGCTCCTAGGAATGATTGCCTGTGGCTTGTACATTTATATGGAGATGTACATTGCGCACACACACACATTGAGTTCACAAACAACACCACTGCCAATGTAGACATGCATTAAAAATGACCATATAAAACCTCCAACAATAAACACTTGTTTTGCACGCGAGTAATACAGACAGCAGAAAGCTCTCCTGAGAATAAAATGTGCCATATATGGATGGGCAGGTACATTTTCTTGATCATCTGCAGGGAACATCTATTTCAACAGGATGCTCTGAACTTCTGTTATGATCATATTTAGTCAACTTTCTCTTGTTGAGTTTTTTTTCTTTAGCCAGCAAACCAGTTGAGAGTGAATCAAACGCGCCTCCGTCTGTTGTAACCAGGTACTGCACTCCATTTTGTCTCAAGGGCTTCGAGACATGATTAGCCTAAAGGGCAACTTCATCCTCCATTGTACTCTCAGCTTGATTGTGCACACAAGCAGCAAAGAAATACACCCCACGTCGTCTACATGGAGTTGTGAATGAACATTTTTGGAAAACAAACACACAACACTCACGTAAGCCAATTCCAACTTGTAGCATGACATGAATCCGACACAAGGCTTGTACGGCTACATCTTGCATGGATGAGCTCGAAGCACAAGATGTGTGTAAAGCTTTCACATGGTCGTTTACACACACAAAAGAGCAGTCAAGCATCAAACAATCCTGTAACTATTCCCTTTCAAAACACACAGACAGATCTAACCCTGACCTCAAGCACTTTGCCTTTGAAGATCGAGGCAAACGCTGACGCTTGCACACTGCCTTGAAATGATTCATCTTTTGTCAAAGTTTCACCTTTTTTTTTTTAACAAAGAACACAAGCAACACATTTTGTAATACAGTGAAGTTGATCGTGAGCGACAGCTGCATTAAAATATCAACAATTCTGATAAGTGGACTCCAAAAATTGAGAAAAAAAAACAGTGGACAAATTAACTACGTGTGCCTGTAGTGGACAGGAGGTGCTTGTCAATGACCGGCAAACTGGAGATGCTCAGGAACAATAGGAATCTTCCACAAACCTGGAGTGTAATAATTACTGTCGCTCCATGTATTTTCATCTGCATGTTTCACCGTCTCGCTTTCTCCCCAAAATCACATTAATGGATGAAAGTAGCTTCTGCTGCTGCTGACTCATTGCTTTGAAATGGAAATGTAACTTATTGCCTCCATATGTGAAGTGTAGACACGCACGCACGCACGCACACACACACGCACACACGCATACACGCACACAACGGAGGTGTGCTGAAAGAGTTTCTCACTCCTACATATACACGCACACACACAATGCCCTTAAACCATGGGACTAAGTGCGGGAAAAGCTAAAATAACACTAATGTGACATTAACAGACACATTAGCCTGCTTAATGTTAGCCCGCGAGCAGGCCATTACCCTACAGCTTACACAAAATGCCGCACTAACAAAGAGCGGAAGCAAGACACGGCTAAAGGAGCAAAAGTGCTTCATGAACAAGCACATCAGCCCTCGCCTTCAGCTGCACTAAACACTCACATTCAAAGCTGCAAGGTGATCCCGTTATGCAGCAAATCACATGCGAAATGGATCGAAAGTATCTTTTGGCAAAGTACTGATTCCCTATCGCGTCCTAGCAGCTAACCCCGCACGCTCATCACTTGATCAGAAACTACCAAATTACTTTCATCTGTGTTACTTTAGCTAGCTAGCCCGAGGACAAGTCACAGCGGCGGACCGCTGTATGTTAATGACGGTATATTTTAGAATGTCTGACCTCATCGACAGTTAGGGTTGTCATTTGTGTGCAAATTACAGTACTTGGCACCTTTGCACATCATGAAACAGATACGCCAATGACTGCATCAGATAGATATCAAAGTCTTACAAGTGTGTGCAGTAGCAGCTGTTTTGAACAAACCCACACATTTTCTTTCTCATGAAAATGTTCTGGTTTTATGCTATGTAGATATTCTTGCAGTTAGTGGGAATCCAAACATATGACAACAAATGCACGAGGATGCATATAATGCATGTCACAGATGAGAACAAGGTATGCCCCTAGACGTCATTTGAATTGGATTGTCTTATGTATTCCAGTACACCATTGGATTAAAGCACAAACAGGGAGAAGTTGGTCTACCTATTGGGGAAATTGCTCAATTTTATGAACCTTTAACAAAACAGTAATTGATTAAGCACCATTTAAGATGGACGTTCATTCAACACATTCACACCCATACCTGTAGATGGGAATTGCATAGTAACTCAATATGCAATCAGAGCACAGTATTCTCAGAATAAAACTAATAGTATCATGATACAGCTACGATACTATACAGTTGTACCTTGACATTAGAGATTAGATTTTTTTTTTTTTTTTTTTTTTTTTTTTTCTTTTTCTTTAAAGCCCACCAT
>NW_017806164.1:1718989-1766636 GCF_001891065.2 Hippocampus comes
GGTTAATTTTTTTTTTTTTTTTTTTTTTTTTTTTGCTTTGACTTGAGAGCCCAAATTTGCAATCCAAGTGCTGTGCAGTGGTGGGTGATTCAACAACAAGCAGCAGTAAAGCTGATGTAATTAGAAAAGATTCTTCAGAAAAAAGGCTTCAAGCTCTTTATTGACACTCCCGGATGAAGTTTACTGTCAACCTAAACATAAAACAAAGATAATTACACTTTTGCGCCCATCTGCTATACAATGGAAAACACCATAGCCACACGGGCTAACAATTAGCCACTACATGGCAGTGTTGTTAACAACCCTTTCAGCAACCCATATCTGAACACAAATGGTGCAGCAGGTTACACATGCACACAGTATAAGAATACTTGCAGACATAATCTTTATCCTCTGTGAGGAATGACGAATACCAGTGCCGTATTGATGAGGTGAGAGAGGAGAGACGTCTCACTGAACAATATATCCGTATTTTAATGGGTGGATGGATTATAGTATTGCCCCTCATGGCTAAGGCATGCACACCAGAGGGAGCAGCACAATATCCATTGAATTGAGGCAAAAAAGTGACAAAAACTATTCAATTTCTCCTTATCATTTTCTTATTTGGATTATTTTAAATTATGCCATTACTAGTTGTTTTCGCATTAGTATAAAGTATTATTTGGTACTATTTATCTCTTTAAACCCACACTACAAACAATTTACGGCCCACAACAGCACTGAATGGCCCCTTGATTTTTTTTTTTTTGGGGGGGGGGGGGTTTGTTTGTTTTTTTTCGGGTTGAGAGAAAACAAACACACCACATAATTACAGTAAATGCGTTGATTACTAAATTTATTGTCGACGATTTTGATTGTCGATTTTGTTCATCATGGTCGTGATTAGTCACCTAATCTTGACTGCCCAATTAGGAAGTACATGGGTCTGTGTGACCTCCCAGTAGCACTGATCAAATATGTTGGCACCCTCCGGCATTTAAATTGCACATCCCCGCCTTAAAGCACAGAACAAAATTGAAAACTCAAAACAATAAGACATAGAAAACAATGACTGCAGTGCCAAGTAGCAAAGCAGCCAGTTAATACATTGTACCCATATTCACATTCAAAAGTCAAAATTATAATTAAATGTGATACTGAACAAACATAGACATGGGATACTGACAATGTCAACAGTTGTATCTGCACACTGAAGTGGACCAGACATGGGATGCTTATTTATTTATGCATTTATTTATTAATTTATTTGCATCTGATAACTCAGCAATTAATTAAGAAGGATATAAACAGATAGAAGGGATAAATTAGAACCATTCATACATCGACAGACAGACAGACTTGAGCGCATTACATTTTGTCGATCATAAACAATACATTTACATCACTATTTCGAAGCAAGTGTCTTAATTAAATGTATGACTCAATGCAGCTGCATAATTTATGGGCGAGCGTTCGACTCCACTCATCTACAAACAACACGATTGATTAATTGCCTCATCAAATCCAGCCGGTTTGCTGGACACAATATAATTCAGGCTCGCTTGTTTTCAATTTGAATGTAAAGTAGTTAAACGCGTTAACTTTTGCGAACCTGTCACGCTTTCCACTCTGACGATGCCGCAAGTTCAGTGTTAGTTTGCGGTACGTTTCAGCTTGCCGTGACTCTCAGCAAAACGTTTCAACATCTCACCTCGTGTCACTTTTTCCTCGGCAAGCTTCAGACGAGCGAGGAAGCTTGTGGCGTTTTCGAACATCGCTCGCGAGTATAACGCTGGACAACGCAGACAGCATGTAAGCAAAAACATTTTTATTATTAGAGACTATTATACAGGCCGGTGACATCCACCAAAACTACAAAGTGCCATTTCTTCTTAGCGGAATTTATTGCAGCCATCAACACTGTAGTGGAAATGATGGCACTTGCTTTATTAGAATTGGTAAAATACACCATAGCTGTTGATGTTCTGGAGCAATTTGTCAAATTGAATTTGGATATTAGTTTTCATGGCTATCTTGTAGCCACACGGAGCAATCTTTCATTATGAACGCCCATCGAGAGGTTCATTTCATGCTTATTTTTAGAGCTGGCTGAGTAATCCTGTGTTATGAAATAACCCACCGCTCCCACCACAGCGAGGCGTCTGCACCAAAAAGCTACAGAGAAACGCCAACAAACTGCACTGTCAAAGAAGCGACATTCAAAAGCTTGCCATCGTACGACAACTTTGAGGGTCTTGATGTGTGCTTGCAATTTGCAGCTCGCCAGACGTACATGTGGGACTTTGGAGCAGACTTTTATTTTGATGCTGGAGGTATGCAGACATTGCTTTGAGGCAAAACAATCACACAAGCTTGCCGCAATTGGACTCCGTACTTTCTGTTAAATTTCAGTGAGTATGAGAATCCAATAGGGATGGGCGCTATAACCGATTAGTTGATTATTTGTTTATTTATGAGTTGAGATTTCTGATGAGTGCAGTTGATTAATTACATCTTGGAGCATCAAACCTGTATTTGCCACCAGACCATCAACAAGATTCCTGAAGCACCCGGGTTTGTGATTCCTAATTGTGTAGTTCATGGACTGAATGAGGATGGATATTCAACTCTTTAAATAAATTACCGTAATTTCCGGACTATAAGCCGCGACTTTTGTCACACGCTTTCAACTCTGCGGCTTATTTCATGAAGCGGCTTATATAAAGACTTTTCTACCGTCTTTCTTTGTAAATATCTCATGTTACAATATGGGCACCTGCGGCTTATACACAGGTGTGGCTTATGTGTGTACAAAATATTTTTTTCCTTTAAAAATGTAGTGGTGCGACTTATAATCAGGTGCGGTCTATAGTCCAGAAATTACGGTATTACTTTGCAAACCAGAGGCCATTTCCCAGCGTTGTATTTGTTGTTTTATATTTTGAGGTGTCACAATAGCAAACAATATGAACGTAAAAGCCACATGATTCTGTTCACTCCAAAAAAATTTAAAAAGCTAATTTCTCCGCTTTATGGTCACTAACTGGGTTTTTTAGGAAAAATGTTTTCATGCCGATTACTTATGAATGGTGAACGAGGGAAGTCTGCTATTTCTTTTGGTCAGTTCGGTGCTTATATTGTCAAAGAACACAATATTCTGTGGGTCTTGAAACATCCGTCGAAATGCTTGTTAACATCTGGCAATCCAGGAAGCTCAGCTTTGAAAATGGCTGGCAAAGAATGGCTTAACAGGGTAAGCCAAGTTGAGAAATTGAACCGAGCACACTATCACTTTTGCACACTACCATTTTTTTCCTTCTCGTCTTACTTTTTTTTGTAAAGCAACTTTGAGTAGTTATGAAAGCGCTATTCAAAGCACATGTATTGTTGTTGTTATTATGTATGATTATTATTATCAATTTAGACCAATTAGAGTATTTGATGATCATGGATTGCAATATGCAACTAGATATACTGCACACAATCCTCAAGACTTGGAGGTGAAGTTCAAAAATTGGATTTTCACCAACCCTTTTATCAGCACGATACATTGCACTCCGACATTCAATGTCAGCATATGTTGATGATATACAGTTGCTGGGTTTCAGTGAACATATACACAACAGAATCTGCCGGCTGTCAACAGCACTGACAGCCTTAAACATTTGTACCTTGACAACAATATCAACGGACGCGAGAGGCAATATTTCCTGACAAATCAGACATATAAATTCAGAATGGACAGCATTATGATGTCATTATTTAATTCCAGACATTGCTAGCAGAGCAGCACAAGATGGAAAAGTCGTTTGTGATTAATCGCGTCTGCTGAGGAATACATTTTCATTTTCTCCTTCACTTTGTCTGTGGCTCCGTCCCAATCTCTCTTGCTCGCATTCTTCTTCTCGCTCGCTTTGTCTTCACACAAACACACTCTCGCCTCCCTCCACCATCTCATCCTACGTTATAATCTACTGTATGTAGGCCAAGGCTCTTTTAAAACTTCTGTCAAAGCACTCTCTCATTTGAAAGCCAGTATGAAGCAGCAATATGTTTGAGAGAGCCATTCATCATTGCATGCAAAAAGTTTCCCACACAATTAGTGTATATCATATATATATTATCATCGGAACCGCTTTATCCTCACAAGGGTCGCAGGCATGCCGGAGCCTATCCCAGCTGTCTTCGGGCACTAGGCGGGGTACACCCTGAACTGCTTGCCAGCTAATCGCAGTTCTGTTTTTTTATTTTAATTAAATTTAAATAATACATATTACATTATCTTTGTTTGCATTATGATCTCATAAGGCTGTATGTGACTGGGATGCACAAATTCTGGTGGTTGGAAGGGGGCGTGCCCAGTTACTTCCATTTCAAGGACGACACAGGTTTGTTATCCGAGAATATAAAAACTTGGGTTTCCATGTGTGTATTGTTACAAGCTTTGGATGTACTGTGAGTTGGACATGACAGAACTGCTGATAGGAGTTCACTGCACACTTACATCATATTGGTAAGTAGGAGACAAACCCCTTGTCCAGAGTGTGAGAGCTGTCCGCCACATAATCTGGCACCACAACGACTTTGTCATATCATGACGTTAACATGGGTTATGGGTATGTCCTAGACTGATCTCGAATATTGAATCCATACATCAAATGAGACGAGATTTGCTTTTCACAAGAAGTCTGCCTCATTAATTGTTAATGTGAGGACATGGAGTGATGCAAACATTCCTCCATATTGTCTCGCTGTAGCTGTGTGTGTTGACTGAAGTTCCTTTTAATTCAGTTGTCTTCTCATCGACAGGAACGGTGTGTTTCCCATGTGTGAAATTAGTATACCAGTGGAGCTACACACAGGGGGGGGGGGACATTTTGCAATGTCTTGTTGTTTGACATTGATTCAGTGTCGGCTAATTGTCACTTTGTGTCTTGGCATTGTTGGTTTTCACCTTAAATTAGCAAGTAGTGTGTGTGCGTTTGAAGAAGCTCGATATGCAATAAAACTACCGTTTTTACGGTTTTTAAACTTGTCTTAATACCCATTTTTATTCTATGGCTTTAAATGCAGCATGAGACTTTACTGTTTTTTTTTTTTAAATAATAATTTACAGTTTTAACTGTCAATGTTATTGTATGACTAATATTTACTTGTATGCAGCACTGGTTGTTTTTAAAGTCCTCGATAAATTGAGTTGAGTATTAGTAAGGCAGGGACAGATGGATGTAGTGTTACAGTGTACCTACTTTTTAACAACTGAAAAAAATATATAATAACCCGCATAATTATATGTCACTATCATATGAATTATCTTAATCAATTTTGACATTTGATCATTTCTTATCCCCGCATTTTAATGTCACCAAGATTGTTACAGTTTCGTGACTTTTCATAACATTTTAAATGACATTTTCAGACGATCAATAATTAGTTTCTTTGAATTTAAAGTGCATCATCCACATTTAAAGGTGGCAACCATCTGGGATTTGCGGACACACAAAATAAATTATTGCCAACCCCATTCTGCCTTTCCAGATGTCTGTTTGCCCTTTAATTTCCTTTCAGTCCATTCCTTGGTGTGTAACTCTTAAATAAGTCAATGAAGATGATGATCTACTGCAGAATAGTGCAATGAGTTGACCTCACTTTAGTTTTTTTGTTGTATGTCAAAATATAGAACATTATCTGACCATCTTATTTGTTCGGCTTTGCAATGTTGGGTGCGGGGGAATATGTGCATAGACTGGAGATGAATCACAGATGACCGGATGGCAGAAGTTGCTTAATTCCTAAACCGCTTAAACGAATCGGCAACATGATTGTCAATATGTCCATTTCATACATGCAGTGATGTGTCTCTGCAAGTCTAGCATTAGCACCCTCTAGGCTGGTGGACCAGTAGCACTCCAATCATGTGCTGAGCCACTGTAGTTGTTGCTGCACATGCAGCCGGAACAAGTCAGTGTTGGTTATTTGCTCCATGAAATTGCAGTGATATATTGCCTTGATTTCGGAGTGTTGCTTTTGACTGAAATACTTCCAGTTTATCAGAATGTTGGAATTTTTTTGTCCAGATTTTCAGATTTCGGTCTACGTTTCTGGGCCATGTAACCTCTATTTATATTAACAAATGGGACCGGTTCGTGAACCATTCAGATTTGAAATTTGTCCTCATAAGCCCAGAGTGTCTGACCTCGATGATGTCATCTTTTTTCCTTCCTCTGAGTAATTGGTCAGGGGAAATGTTAGAGCCAACTTTGACTTTGTACATTTAATAATTAGCATCCCTTTTGAGTATGACGGATTTATTTTGATGTTTGTTTTTTTTTTGTTTTGTTTTTTGTCATTGTGGATAAATATTGATTCTGAACTGCTCCGGATGTACGTGGTACAGTTACATGCTCTTATTTTGTGGTTTTGTATCGTATTGATGTTTATTATAATTGCAAGGAGATTTTGGAGGTATTAAGAGGTGGATTAAAACTGACTGAATCCCCACTGACCAAGAAACAAGGCATCCTGTTTGTTGTGTCACTCTGAAAAGCAGAAGGGATGATAATTTTACTGCTCTTACTGCATCCCAACAAAATGCACAGTTAGTCTCTTCAAACCATTTTACTTCCACATTGCATGTATGTCAGTGCATATGTAGTTAAAAATAACACACAAGCTAACCCAGCATCAATACACAGATACATAAAACCGGTCCTACAGTGGCAAGCTTTTGTGACAGGTTGTGCATCCGTGTGAAAGAGGCTGACAGTGACAGGCATGGAGTTGGCGAGGCACAGGACAGAGAAGCCATTGACGAAGACAAGTCAGCTCCCTGCACCAAAAGGAGAATGTTAACACTTTACTCCCACTGAGCTGCATCCATGTTGGTCACCAACTTCCCACCAGCGCGACAAGCAAGCAGCGTCACCGCTGCAGGCCTGCAGACGCGCAGCATCCAGCCCCTTTCAGGGAATCTCCGCAGCAACAGAGACAAACTCCCAGAACATGACAACCAACTTTCCCTCGGAGTGCAAGTTTGACTCTCGTATATGATAAAATGAGATGCCCCTCATCACAGCCCCCAGAGTGGAGGTGCACATTTGGGGTAACGGCACGGAGTGAGGGCTGAAGTCTTCAATGATTCATTTTTGAACTACTTTGATGCAATTAAGGCGAATGTGACTTCAGCCCTGTTGAGCACTGCGCACACACACACGCACACACACGCACACACACGCACACACACACACACACACACATTTCTAATCATGTACATGTTTTTTGGGAGGGGGACTCGCTATGCAGAACAAGCACGCACAGAAGTTAGGCACGATCTCACGTTTACTTGTGCCATCCGATTATTTAACCACTCACACATACACAGACACTTAAGAACTCACCCCCGGAGGAGGAGAAATCCCCAATGAGGAGCCCCGTCAGGAGAAGTGAGAGGTCGAGTCTTAGTCGGGCCATTTTCCTCACCATCAGCCTCCTCCGCTTCACCACCATCATTGGCATCTCCAAATCCGTCATGTTGCCGTTTAATAAATCCGAGCTGGCTGCAAGCCTTCCCCCCACCTTGCCGCTCTGCTTGGCTGAAGGGAGCGGAGGGGGGTTAAAGATGACAGCCGCCCCCCCTCCTTCTTTTCTTCTTGCGTTGTTATATGTTTTCAAAAAGCGAAATAAAACACTAAACAAAAAAATAACGCCACCCGAGGATCAATCGCGGCTATTCCAGGCGCACATGTCCATGTTGGATGAGCAGCGTCGGGCTGGCGGAGGCAGCGCGCAGCTGGTGTGAGATGTCATAGCAGAGGAGGAGGAGGGATGGAGTGGCTCAGTGAAGGTGAGGAGAGGAGAACGGAGGAGAGAAATGATGCTCGCTAGGTCCTCACAGCACACTGAGCAGCAACGACTGAGAGGCAGGAGAGAGAGGGCAAGTGATAGAGCGAGAAAGAGAGAGAAAGAGCGAGAGTGAGACAGAGAGGGAAGGAGGGAGTAGAGAGACCTTTCACACAAACATACAGTAAAATGAACTACACAGTCATGCAAGTGTGAACTGTGTCTGAAAAGTTCCACGACTGGGGTCACAAAATTTATATTTCAAACCCAAACTACAAATTTTCTCTCTCAAAGTGGGTCAGACAAACGACCGGCATGTCCCCAAAGAGACCCCTGCGGCATTTTGATTCAGTGCGCAAGCAGTCGTGGCTGCTCACGATGCCCTGAGCACCTGACAGTTCCTGATCAAGAAGGACATAGCCATCCATGCTGGAGCAACATCCCTGCCAGGAGCATGGCACAGTAGAAGCTCTGTAGATGCCCGGGGCGTCATATTACAGACCTTTCTTCAAAGTATATGATCGCTCGATCCCAGCAGGATGCCCCTTCAACATGCATAATAATCTATTATTGATTCGCCGATCGACGTGCATCTAATACATTGATGTCGACCATGGGGTTGGGAGAGCGGTGGCCGCGGTGGCTGCGAAGTACCCTGAAAGAATCCAGGAGTGCATGTAGGTATGGCAAAGAAGGCTGGGAAAGTGTGTCAGACTCCAGGGGAATTACTTCCCCCATAGTTAGCAACTGCAACAAGAGTAACAGGCGAAAGTAATGCGACAGCTACCAAGCAAAACATTGTGTCTAAAACAGCCAAATAATTTTGCCTATTAAGTCTTGTAAAAATGTCATAGGTGGGCAAACAAATAGCATCCATGTGGCAGCGTCGAAGCAACGGATTTTTGAACACAATAGATTGAGCAACACATAGACAAGAATATATATTCTTTATCCTCTCCATAAAATGGTAAATGGGCTGTCTCTTACATAGTGCTTTTCTACCTTTGGTACTCAAAGCCCAACGGCCAGGGATTGAACCCCAGCCTCTGGGTTGGGAGACGACCACTCTACCTCTGAGCCATGTCGCAAAACTGCAGCTTACTGAGGACTATCTACATGTACGTATATCCATATGTCTGTTTTATACTGCCCTTCATATGGCGAAGCCGTGTACACCTGAAGGAGCAGCAAAATAACCACTGAATTGAAGCAAAAAGTAATAATTACAGAAATTATTACTTTTTGCATTAGTGTATGTTTTTTATTTAAAAAAAAAACATTTTGGAGCGCTGCTTTTATTTTTAAACATTACAAACATTTTTGTTGCGTTTTTGGCGGACTGGAATGGATTAATGGCATTTCCATTTATTTCAATGGGAAAAGATGATTTGCAGTTTGTTTGGAGTAAGGTCAGGAACAGATTAAACTCTGATATCAAGGCACCACTTCATCTTTTGTTCAAGATTCCGTTTCAGACAAAAGCAACATGAAGGAACCTCATTCTCAAGGGGCTCCAAAAGCAACTAAAAATGATGTAATATGCATGCCAGGCCAGTGACTGGTGATTGCTTGTCTTTTCTCACCTTGAGTGCCATCACTCACAACGGCAATTTCACTGGGATCGGCTCCAGCTCGCAAGTTACCCCAATGACGATAAGCCGTATAAAAAAAATGGGCGGATGGATATGCACATATGACACCTGAAGTGTGCTCCGTTTGACTCGTGTAAAGGACATTACACTTCCCTGGCACCAGAGTAGAAGAGGTAACCCTAGCCACGGACAGCAGGACAGCATTGATTGCATGACTCAGGTCGTATATACATCGCGATGATAACTTCCAGTGCTTATTAATGGGAATGATGTATGAATGGTGCTGTATATTGTGAGTGTGGGACAGGTAATAAAAGAGTAGACATGCTCATGGGATAAATTCTCCAATGAATGCACCCTTATCTACCATTTGTTAGCGACATAAACATTTGCCTTTATTTTAGCCTAAACCGAACCTATAAAACCAAAAATGTGTAAATGGTATGTACAGTATAATCAATTTGATATCATTTATTGTACCAGTGATACAGAATAATGTATTGCTTGCATTTGTTAAAAAAAAAAAAAAAACACATGAAGATAACCTTCAAAAATATAATCGCATAATAAATCGTAATATGTGGGAGGAAAATAAAAAATAAATAAATAAATTGCAATTAGTTCAGCCCTTAACATTTTGTGAAAATGTTTTATCCGAACATGAAGAGATGTTAAAAAATGTCATTATGTTAAAAAGTCAAACTAACGGACAGTGAAAGATATTCATGTGTGTTAATGCTGACTGTGTTAGCCGTGCAGTAAATTTACAGTTTCGTGGAGAAGTAGTTACAAAGTCATATCTCAACCTGCACAAACAACAACACCATTAGGGTTAACCATTGTTTGGCTTCTGTCATAATCACGCAGGCCAATCCAACAAGTAACACGCAGGAAAGCATGGCCTCCAGAATACTTCAGTCACCAGCCCAACATCAGGGTGACAAAGTGGTGGAGTGCAGATCAGTTAATTTGGTAACCTGCCCTACTTTTAAAAATGGAAACGTCATCCCTTCACTGTGCAGCAGTGCAAACACAGCGCTGCATTGGGATCCGACTAACCTGATTTGGGAGTTTTTCAAGATACGAGCCGTCGTTCGGATGACTTTTTGCATTGACGTGCAGGCAAACATTTGAGATATTCGCGCTGTATTGTGACATTGAACTCAACTCATTTCACAACAAGCAGCAGTTGTTTAATCCCGCTCCCAGTTGAAGTTAACTGTCAAATTAAACATGAAACAATGTGAATTACACGTAACCTTGCCTTATAGTCCACTTGGATGAATGCTAACACGTAACAGGAAACAACAAATCAAGCAACAGATATAGACTCACAATATCTTTTCATCCAAATGGGCAATATATTCTTTATCCGCAGTAGAAAATGAACAACATGCAGTGCCAGTCACAAAAGGGGCGAAATTCTTCAATTTGTCTACTTGCCTGCATTCTACTAACCTCCGAAGGGCAAGTCACGCACACATCAGAAGCAGCAACCAATTACTCATGATGCATAAAGTCTTTAAAGTGCAATATTACACAGGGCTATTTTCTTTATTAATAAAACACATTGCAAAAATGTTTTTCTTTTTTTTTTTTTGAAGGGTGAATGGCTGTTCCATTAATTTTAGTGGGAAGAGATTATTTAAACTACTGTACAGGAGTGTTTCGAGTGAGGGATGTGATCACGGAATGAAATAAACTCAAATCTTGAGGCGATACAAATACTTTTTGCATTAAAAAAAAAATCTCAATATTCCACCAAACAAAAATGTCATCGATATTATATTGAATTGAATAATGATGATCTCATCTGAGTTTACTCACAAATGTACTTCGTGTGAAATCGATCGACCACTCTTATGTTGTAAGGTGAATGCACAGAATATAATGCACAGATTAATTTGACCTTCTACCATCTACCAAAACAACCGTTAATTGTTCTGCCTGTCACAAAGCTCGCATAGCTACTGCATATGAAATAGAGATTACTTGTAGTCAATAAATACTTTTCAGACCAATTAAGTGAAATTGGAACTCATGCAAGCAGCACACGTGACTTCTCATGGCACACTAATGTGCTGTGGCACAGTGATTGAGAATCACTGATGTAAACTAATGCAGTACAGAGGACTTTTTGTTGGACTGAAAATGCAATTTATGTACTTTTTCCAGGGCTCAAAAGGTGCACCAATAAGAATAAATGAGTACTGAGTGAGATTAACACTATACACAGCCGGTTCTGTGAGGGCTGGCTGACTTATAAATTGTTCTAATTTCAAAACAAATGTTCCCATAGGAAATAATGTAAAGTGGATAACATGATTTTTGTTCAGGCCTAAACTGTCGCCGTCACAAAATATTTTGATATGAAAGGAAATGTTGCAAATAACTGAAAAAGAGAAGTTAATGACTAAGTAAAACTAGTCAACAGGGCACTACCATTGCCAAGTGCTGGGATTTAAATGTTTGAATTCATATCAGCATTTGCTCATTAATGCTTCAATTATTTATGCATCTAATTTGTATTCAAGTAATTCTGTTTTCCTATTTTGTGGGGCAGAACAAAAGTATTGATAGCTGAAATGATGGGAAGAAAGCAGATGAGTCAAATACAGGGTGACAAAGGAAATTGTCAACTGATGGCGTCTCTATTGTAGAACAGCTGGAAGTCACCTGTGAAGCAAAGGGGGAAAGATGTATACAAAGAGACAGCGTGGAAGGAAGAACACGGACAAAACACGACAGGAGAGGGTGGGAAGAGGGATAAAAGGAAAGATGATTCCCACGGGAAGGAAGAGTGGAAGACAGATGCCAGAAGGCCTTCAGGAAGGAAGGAAGTGATGATCAAGAAAACCGAAAGACAGAAGTGAAATTATAAGAAGACAGGGCCACAAGTGGAGGTACACTTTTATGATTTGATATACAAGCGCTTTGTTAAAAATGATCCCTTTATCATGATAATACTGTTCAGAATGACACTGATAAAGAGTTTGAACAAAATGTTTCATTTTGATGCAATTTAATGTGCTGAACGGCTGAAGTTTAAAATCCAATGACCGATAAATCAAGATTTTTGTTTTGTTGGGCGTTTTGTTTGTTGTGACGTCGGTTGACCTCTACGTAGTCCAAGCCCCGCCTACTTGGGGCTTCGAAGCTGCGCCGCCACGGACTCAACGGCTTGGGAGGCCGGGCCACCAAATCAGCGGCATGCACCCTCGGTAAAGGCTTGGAGGAGTGAGGTTTCACACAGTGCAGGCTGGCATCCTATTCAGTGGCTTTGCTCTGTTGCTATTCTCCATGGCATCCGAGCATTTCACTCTCTAGACATGACTATTTTTTTTACACTTGATGTTTGATTATTATTGGTTTTTCCTAGAGAGGGATGGAGAGACGTCAATTTTTTTGCCAACGACAGTACTTTTTGCCATCACACGATGGAGTTTTTCAATCTCAAGTCTCTTCACTGACTGCCACGTCACTGCTCCAAGTGATTAACAATCATGGAGGAGAGATTGGAACAATCATAAGTGCGGTTCCACTTCTCATAGGGAGATGTTGACAATGCACATTGGTAAAAGTGCAACCAATCAAACATTGAGGGGGGAATCACTAGTAAGCAGGAAAATGTGCGTCTCAAAATGTGCCTTTTGCAACCCAACTGTACGCACCTCTACGTTGCTCTGCAGCTGTTTTTTTACACTAATTTTTAACAGTATAACAGTGTTTTTTTTTCAAACCATTCTTTACCTGTAATTACTGTTATTTTTTTTAATTAATGCCATTGTAGCTGCAAGACTCATGTCTTTTAAAAAGATAATTTAAAAAAAGATGTGTTAATTCAAATTTTTAATGATGTTTTTCAAAACAACAACAAAAAAATACTGATGAAAATACTGTTAAAGTATCGGCTCAATAAGCCTCATTCCTGTCTCTGACTTTGAAAACGTGTTTTTAAAAGGCGGGGCCTGGCAAAACCTAACGTGCCTTAAGTGACTCAGTTTGTCGGGTTTTTTTTCCAATAAAAAGACCTTGACCACCTTTGACGGGCTTACACTTCATTCTGACTAGCAGTGGGAGGCTACATTAAATTAGCTACCGGTTTTTACTTCATTGTAGATTTGCAGTTGTGTAAGCCAGTTGTGCTTTGCACTAGAGATGTTACTGTCGATCTTGTGTTTTTATATGTGAAATGTTCCCCAACTTTGGATATTCTCTGTCTTTTAAGCACTCTTTTCCTCCTGTATCCCGCTTATTGCTACACGTGTCTGCAGTAAAAGTTTAATGTGTTATGGTCAGGCATAACTGTCTTCAAAAGACCGTGAGATAAATTAACACCTTTCTGACAGTGTAAAAGTGAGCATTATTATATTTATGAAGCCAAATTTTGTACACTCTTGTATTAGTTGTGCAGGTCGACCTAAGACAGTATTGGGGCTGGTCAGAAAGATGGAGGGATATAGAAAGACCATAGAAGCAATATAAATCCAGAAGAAAGAAGAGTAAAGGAGCCATGATGATAAAGGAATATAATTCATTTAGAACATTTCATTATTTGATTTGAGGTAACACGATGATCGGGATCGTCGTCACCCTCCAGTTACCACCAAAGATGTCCGCCAGCGGTCTGTGCATAATGCATTCACACCCCAAACCGGAGCCATGAGCCAGTTATTGATCCATGAATCCCGGTGGTATGTGCAGAGGTTCACACTAACGAGATTACAATGCTGGAAACATGACGTGGAGACTTATTAGGCCACTGAGCCGATAGGCGGCTGCTGTAGTGGCAAATGCAAATTACGCATCATCCCAAAGTGGGCTGCTACAGTGTTTCACAGCAGGCAGCATCGAATATTTGCGCCTCAAAATAAAGAAAGAAAGAAAGACAGAAAATAGTTACCAGCCAGCACAGGTATGAAGCATGACTTCCAGTAGGTGAAAATTACATGCCAAATTGCCTATTTTTAAAATTTAGAATTTTCCATCTTTCGGGCAACTCATCTACAGCTGTCCAGTGATCACAATTTGTAATGTGATTCATGACACACACGCTTCTGCATCGTGCAAAATAGAATAACTTATTTATCGCTTCAGGCCTCTCAATCTGCCTGCTGGAGCCTTAGGTCTTACTTTTCAAGCTCCGGGCCTACGCACTGCAGCAGCCTGCCATGTATTTTATTAATATCGTCTCATCACACATTTGTTCCTAATCTGCCATCATGTTAATCCGCACTCTATTTGTTCCACTTGGAAACACCCATCCTCCTCTTATGAGGAGTTAACCACTTCAACATTGATATTACAGGCATGTGTGTGTGTGTGTGTGTGTGTGTGTGTGTGTGTGTGTGTGTGTGTGTGTGTGTGTGTGTCAATTCACACGGTGTTACTCTTAGTCATTCAAGCATCATGCTGCTTGCCCACTATGCATCGTACTGGTTGAGTCACTTACAGGAGATAATTTTTTATTTAATAAAAAAAATAAAAAAAAAAAAAACATTCATACATCCCAATGATGGGAGTGAGTCCATGTTAAAGCAAAGAAACAAATAAGCAGAGAGTCAAGAGGGACGATTCAGATGGACAGACAGGTGGATCGAACAATAGACAGACAGATGCTTTCTGAAGAGCGTACCGATTGCACAATATGGTAATGCTGCCATCCACTGGCGACGAAGGTCATTGCAGGCAGAGTCTAAGAGGCGACATGGGGATGGCAGATCAAAGTAAAACACATCGTGAAAATGACAAATATATATGTGTATAAAAAACACACCAAATTAGCACAGAGAGTTATTTTCCTGTGTGAAAACATAGTTTAATAATTGTCTCCTTTCCGGGTGCTTTGGAACCTCCCAAAAAAGGGAATAATGTGCCTAAGTTACAAAAAAATGCAGAGGTCGAACTGCTGTCAAGCATTGCATCACATGAGATCTCTGTCAATATAGTACAAGATGAAAAATAGAACGTATGCTACATTAGCTGTTTTTTTGTATAGAGACTCGCCTCACAAGAAAAAGCAGTGATAAATAAATTACTGGCAAATACACAATTTGTTGTTTTTATGTTAGTGTGTTGAACTTATTTTTACACTTCACAGTGAAACGTTTAATTTTGGAGCCAGATAAATCAATCCATGCATCCATTTTCAATAGCGATTTTCCTTGTTAGGGTTGCGGCTTAGCTGTCATCTCAGCCGACTTTGTCCAAGAAGTTGAGTATACCCTGGACTGGTCGCCAGTCACTCATAGGGCGCATCAGACAAACAAGAGTTCACACTCTCTCACCTTACAGCAAAAAGGAGGACAAATGGCTTCCAATGAATTGTTTGCGTCAACACTAACTCAAAGCAAAAACATTTTACCGAGAGGAAAGGCTGCATAGCACCGCAAAGGTATTTGTTTTCTCTTTGACCTCATTATGCAGAGAGTGAAAGTACACAAAGCTAAACGCTATTACTTTTTTTTAATGAGAAAAAAGAGTGGTGGCATTAATACCACTGTGTGAGATTTTTTTCCATAAGCTTTGCTCTTTTTGTTTTCCCCCCCATTTGCATTTCCATTTTTTAACCAACAATATTTTAGCCCATGAAAGGCCTTCCCCAAAAGTACCGCGCCTTTAACGGAATCATTTGTTAAAAAAAAAATGACAAGCATACCAGGACAAGTAGAAACACTTTAAAGAAGTACTGTATCTACCAGCGCTGTCTGTCATTTGCTGTGTAGAAATGCAATGTCATCTCACCGCAATTGTTAAATAATTATGTACAGCAATCTGGTTGAATTGTTGAATTGTTTTTGCACCAAGCCACCTTTTAACAGACCGAGTAACTGTTTCATTCTGCTAAATATAATGAGCATAGTTTTATCAGATGTTGTAAACTAGCCCTAAACAGCATCTCTGTGGTGGTTGTCATGGTACCCTCCATTTAGTTCATCCTCGCAGCCTGACCTGACACAGCAACTGCAGCAATCGTTACTTTAAAACTATCTGCATTTTAACGAGAGTGGTTGGATCTATGTAGTGCATAAAGTGGACATAAAAAGTCTACACACCCCAGTTCAAATCACTGATTTTTGCAATAACTGTAAAACTATTTAAATACCTATACAACAGGACAGATGCTATGACAAATACTGGGCAGTTAAATTTTTTCCCTCTTTAAATCTGCAAAGTAGAAATAAACAATTGAAATCATGAACACCTTCTTATAACAGGGATATGGCTGTGTTTCGAATTAAGCAATACATGAGGAATTATGGCCAAAAGTTCAACTATTGGTACAATTCCTCACGTGTTAGCAAGATTTCTGCTAAATCCTAAAACCAAGGTTGAACTTTTTGACCATGATTCGGAAAGTTATGTTTTGGCAAAAACAACATTGCTCATCAAAAGAAAACCAAACCAATCAACATATGCTGAGCAACCCGGAGAAAAGCCACGTAGCAACCTAGAGAAAAGGCATGCAGACACGGGGAGCATATACAAACGCCACAGAGGAAGTTCAAGGCCAGATTCGAACTCGCGACCTCTGCATAATAATAATAATTATTATTATTATTATTGCTACACTCATTACATGATCAATATCGACTTTTGCTTTTAGGTCTGCTTGAGAATTTTGATAATCGGATACCTTATACAGCAATGGGTAGCCTTTTTGGGATGGAAGAATTTGGAGATAGGTCGCCAAATGACAAAAAAACTCCTCTATTTCACTTGAATCCCGATGAGTCATAGCAACATTTGATGTTACTCAGTGTGCAAGACTTAAATGACTCAACTTGTCACAGGTCAAGAAAAGCAGCACATTTTAATGAGCACCGGTTTCAAGGTGAGACTCTGTATTTATTTAACCTGACGTGTGTGTGGGGGGGGGAAGGAACATCAGGCAGCTTGCAACGAAATCACATTAGAGCAGAATGTTGAACTACTTTGCTGTGCAGGACAAAACTCAAGATGTCCTCTGACAAAATCACAAGGCCTGTCTGGAGGTGAATTATGTTCTTTGTGGAGTTTCTGCAACTGTATTTTCTTTGATGTGTGTGTGTTGTAATAGAGAACACACCTGTTCTCCTTAGAGAGCTGAAAGTCAGACAGGATGAAAATGAAAGAACGGCAGAAATGATAGGAGGTAAGAGATAACCGACAGAAGGGGTCGGCAACAGAAAAAGGCAGAATTTGTGTCAGACATGATCAATGCTGGGGGGGAAAATGATGCCCATGACACAGGAAGGCAAGAGCAGAACCATCACCTTGGAATGCTCTTGTCAGCCATGTTAATCCTGTTTTATTTTGGAAGTGTTTACTGCCTGTAGTTATTATTGTTTGCTTCTTAATTTCAGGCTTCTCCCTTTTTTTTTTTCTGCCAGCCGGACAGGATACACTACGCAAATGCCCGCCTGACGTAGTATCAGAGGCTGTGTTTAAAGATATCCCAAGAAGTCCAGTGCAACAACATTCACGAAATGTAAGAAAAAAATCTGAGTGGACCTGTGACAAAACACACATCATCACCAAGTGGTGTAATTAATCAGACTTTCTCCTTTCTGTTTTTAATTATCAAATAGACAAAATACTTTTGTTTTGGATTAAAAGGAACGATTTTAGTATGTGACAAAGTAGAGATGAAGTACAATGAAATTCCTTGTGATTCCAGCAAGCGCTCATCCCCCCCAAAAAAAGAATTTAAAAAAAAAGAGAAAAAAAATCACTGGCTTCTTGTTTAAAACTCAAAACAGGTCTCTGTGCTGTACTTCAACTTTCTTTTCTTCTAGCCAGCGATAAAATGAGTCCATAGTGACTTGTCAACCTTGGAGACACCTGCTGATTTTAAATCCGACATAAAGTCCCTAATTAACCGAGGGGAAGAATTACTAGCAGGTTTGAAGCTGCTGCTCCCTGTTGAATTATTCTTGCCCCGTGGGTTTGGATTCCATTTGGCTTTATTGGTGCCAAGGTTCTAATTTTTGATGGCTGAGGTTTAGCTTGGTAAATATGAGGCGCGGAGTTTGTGTGTAGCACGTTTAGTAATGGAGAAGCTACTTCCAAAATATTTAAGACGATACGTGATCAAATGTTGTAAAGTCATTTGAAAGTAGTGGGTAAATATTACAACACTGACGTTTGTGTGCATAGTATCGAAATGGAATGCCTTAACCTGCGCATGCGTTACTTTCACCATGACCGATATTTGAGTATATTGACAACAATACTTACAGTACATGACAATTCATGTGAAAATTTTTTAACTTTAATGAGGCAATTTAGTAATGCAATAGACCTAATCATTATCTAGAATTTTTTTGATGTTATTTTTTATTGGCTGCAATTGTAATTAAATGTTTCAGTCCTCCTAATGGTTTAGCTAGAGGTTTTTTTCCCTGATTGTAATACAAGCAGTGAAGTGTATCAGTGATGGCAGAGGGAAAACATGTAATGATAAGCATAAAACCAGTGGGGGGGGTTTTCCTCAATGTGACCAGGAATTTTAAGGTGTGACCACATTGCCTGTAGAGTTAAAAAGTAAAGTTCAAAAGTTGTACGATAACAACACAAACTCTTGTCACCCTGGAACTAAAATTATGCAGCACTGTAACTAATAAAATTGTGCTCTAGCCGCAACGCAACAGGCCCAACTAATGCACGTGTCTCAACATTTTAGCTGGATCTGTCGTATTTTGTTTAAAGGGTTCAACAAGGGCATATTTCACAATGCACAAGGTACAATGTGAAAATATATCATCATAAAAGGGAAAGAATGTGACATCATCACCCCCATGTTGGAAGAAAATTTACCCGGTGGTGGGGCAACATGTCATATGTTCACACACTCTATTTGATTTCTTATAATGTACAAAATGTGAAATTGACATGAATACAAAATATTTATCTTCGACTTTCATCTGGTACACCTCTCTTTTCCTCTCTCTCTCTCGCTCTCTCGCTCTCTCGCTCTCTCTCTCTCTCTCTCAACACCATCGTCTGGCTCCATCTCAATAGGTGCTATATATAACTATAGAAAAAAAAAAAAAAAGCAACGAGGAGGAATAACCAACATTTTAGCAACCCGGTCTGTAAGGTTTTTTTTTTTTTTTTTAATAGGCCATAATAGCACCCTCAGTAAAACTGGCCAAGAACCACGAATGGAAGTTTCACGTATGAAAGAAGCTATAAAGGTTAACAGAAAATGGAGCTTTATCAAAGGACAGTGCATTGGAAGATGTCAAGAATAATGGCCCAGATGAGGCTCTGATTTAAAAAGGATGTCGCAGACCAAGGAGTGGGAATCGGGGAGATGAAGAACACGGCATTTAAAAAGAAATTTTAGTGAGGAATAAATGCTTCAAGTTGTTCTGCAACAACTACAGTATCCCTCCCGGAGCTAAAAAAATTGAAGACTCTCTCTTGTCGATCCTCGAGAGGGACAAAGTGTGAACCGGCTGTACTTGTCATGAATCGCTTTATGTTTTTTGAAAGGGATGTTCTCAGATCCTGCCTGGATTTGAGAAAAAAAAAACACTCACACAGGAAAAGAAAATAGTGAAAAGTCGTGAATTAGGATGCTACAGAAACGTAAGCGGAATAAACCGCTCGCAAGGTGGAGGTGCTTGGTCAGCAGAAATCCTGCAGATATAACAAGGAAAGATAGACTGAAGTGTATGTGGGTATGTAAGTTCATGTCGATGGTAAGAGCTGATGGGAAGATGGGGCGAAAAGAGAGAGTTGTCAATCGAAGGAGGCTTGTTATACGTGAAGATGAGGCTTTTAACGTGGAGGAGGAGCATCAAGAAGGTGCTCGAAGGAGAAGAGGATGTTGGGGGAAGTGAATGGAAAAGGAGTGGCGGCGGGGTGGAGGAAGGCCGATTGTTTAAGGCAAAGAGCCGAGGGTAGCGTGAGCCATATGAGCACACAACGCACTATTGACTGAAGGCTTTGCCTGTTAATTGCATATTCGCTGTGATTGCACAGCAATCGCTGAGCTGAATGAGAATAAGTTTCCCTCGCATGTTTCTTTCAGAGGTTGGGAGCTAGCAATGAAGGAAAAGGGCCAGGAACAAATCTTTGAGAAGAATGCTTTCAGGCGGTGTTATGGCAACTTTAAAAATATTTGTGGGTAAAGAAAATGTTTTGTGACTTCATTGTAAAAACAGACCTCAAAACATAATTATAGAGATGCCTTAACAACATGAGTTTCATTCATTCGCAAAACACTTCGGAAATTATCTTTCCCCATTGAAATGAATGGCGAGACACTTACTCTGTTCTAGTCCCCCTCTTCCGAAGAAAACCCAACACATTTTTAAAAGAAAATAGTTTTAAACTTCAGTGCAATTACATGATCAAGTAGAATGTAAAGTTCAACATACTGGCAAAAGTGTTAAACGTGAAAAGAACTTTTACATGCACACAGTGGCAGTCACAAGTTATACCTGTGGTCTCATTGTCTTTTAGTTTCTTGGACCCAAATGTGACGATTCAATATCTATATAGCACTAGTATATTCATGACGTGATAATCACGACGCAGCCAGACGCTTTTGCTCGCACAATCAATGCACAGATGAAGCCAAATAGGCTTTGTGGTGTGGTTTTCAACATGCAGATAGCGACCCAGATCACGTCCTTTCCCCTCTTCTTTGATTGCGCTTGAGAGGAAGTGAAGTTGAGCCACAGTTAAAAAATTGTTTGACCCTGTAGCTGAAGTTGATGAAACTCAATCAAAGAGTACATGACCCAGTAGTAATGGCTATTTGAAATGATTTGACCCTTATTAAAAGCGCATCTGACCGAAATGTATTCGTGCGTGATGTTCTCTCTCTGCCTGTTTTTAGATCAATCAGCCTGTGCTACCTCTCTATTACGGCTGCGTGGACACACAGAATACACACACACACACACACACACAGTTTACGCAAAAGTACACAACAGTGCCCTCCTTAATCTTGTGCATCCTGACAGGCCACACACACACACACACACACACACACACACACACACACACACACACACACACACACACAGGTCGGAGATCAATTTCAATTCTCCAGTCAGGGAACAAGTCAGCAAATAGCCTTTCATCTCCACAGCCTTGCTCACTTCCTTTTCCTCTCACTCTGCCCACTTCTCTCTATTGATCTCTGTCACTCTCTTGCTGTCTTGCTCTTCTGCACTCTCTCTTTCAAAACTCCTCTCTTTGCATGATTCTTTCTCTCCATCTTACGTCCTTTGCCGCCGCCTCTCTGATGTCCATCTCTGATATCGGAGAGCGCCTCGACGTTCACCCTTTTAAATCCTCATTCTCTCCTGCACCACAGAAAGGCATGCGCCGTCCTGAGTCGAGTTGATTTCTAATCCATGAAAAATTATTGACCCCTCCGCTCCCTCCCACGGAGGTTGCGCACATTGTCAGTATTGAGCAGCAGTCATCTGTATGCGTATCCATCTGTCTCTTTGATCATTCATCCGACTGTCCCGCTGCACACCGGCTGCGATTTACGCATGCCTCACACAGTCTTAAGTCTCTGATTCCTCGTGATTGAAGTCGAATTTATTTACCTAACGATGGTAATCCCCAAGTCTCTGTTCGATTTGGGCATAATTTTGGGTGATAAGCTGTCATGGCTGTGATGTTTACTCATAGCAAAGCCTTTAGAGTACCTATTAGTCAGAGTGCTGACACCTCCCTCAACACCCAAAGGGATTAATTTCAACCACATTCCCTTCGCTGAATGAAACCTTCAATTGCCTTCGTCCCAGAACGCCAACTTTAAACATTAACATCATAAGAAAGAGTCACAATGTATGAATGTGAAATGAAATGGTAGTTAAGATATAAATGCCTGGCCATACATTGTTTTTAAAGGATAACGAAATGCAGCCAATGTGACACAATGTCTTTACAAGTGAGAAGCAGCGATGGCAAAATTGAGAAAATTATGCTGATTGAAATGGGATTTGTGTGCGCTCTCAGTGAGTGTTTTACGAAAAGGATTATTAAAACTCTAAAACTAAGTGAGTGTTGATAGAACTGACAGTTCCAGCCGCTCACTGTGCAAGGTGTTCACTCTACTCTGCATCACAGGTGCAGAGAAAAGGAAGGCCATCATGGTCACCCAGGCAGCAGTGAAAGCCTCTAGATGGCTCAAGATAAGGAGAAGCAATCTGTGGGCCAATGCTTCTGAGATATAAGCCGGGGTCTGATCAACCCTGGCTGGATCACCTGAGGGAGAGGGTATGATGTTGGAAGACCCGAAGCCCCGATGATCTCATGCACATCATTGATGATGTGTCCCAGTCCTATGCATCCTAGAATCAATCTCACACTTGGTTTTAAGACGAGTTTTATGCATGGGCAGTGAGGGCGCTTGCATAACATTTAGCGGGAGGTTATTCCAAAGAGAGGGCCCAGCAACGGAAAAGGCTCAATCCCCTCGAAGTACTTGTTTAGTCCTCGGTACCTCTAACAGTGTCGGGTCCACAGACCTGAGGCAACGGGAAGGTTCGGAGGCGTGGAGGAGCTCAGAGAGGTCATCTGGAGTGAGGCTATTTAAAGGTGAAAAAAAATAATCGAATCTTTAAAAATAATTCTAAAAAGTACAGGGGGCCAGTGAAGGGTTGCCAGAGTTGGAGTTCTGTGCTCCCTCTTATGAATACCAGTTGCAGCAGCATTTTGGATCAACTGGACACACTTGATGGAGGATCGTCTGACTCCAAAATAAAGTGCTTTAGAATTGATGACAGCATGAATTATTGTTTCAAACCACAGTTGAGAAAGGAGAGGCTTTACTATAGCCAGCTGCTTGAGATGGAAGAAGCTGGATTTCACAACTTCAAATTGCCGGTCCAATTTAAAATCACTGTCCAGTTTAAGACCCAAGTTCGAGACTATTGTATTTAGTTGTAAAAGGAGCCAAGGGTCCCAAATCAGCAGGATGGGATTTACAGAGGGCAGAACCATTCACACACACAATCACACCTAGGGCTTATGTGGGTTTGTCATATTTCTGTCATACAAATAAAACGTTGCTCTTGCATAGTCAATATAATCACTGCACCCCTTTGTTCCTGCCATCCTCTGGAATGAAACGTCCTGGGTTCCAATGGAGGTGAAAACAGTCTTTTATCAAATTTTAATGTGTAGTCTAACATAGGTCGATAAACCATCATAGAGTTCAAAATGAGGTGGCTAAGTAACCTCCTTAAGCTCCTCAGGAGCGCACTGCAATCATGTTCTTATCTGATCTTGTTCTGTTTATCAGAAAGCAATTTATACTCATCTATGAAATGGCAGGTCAGTGAGTAAAAAGTCACTGTATAGACTAATAGCAAAAGGCAGTTGTATTGGATATTGATTTTCATAATGGGGAACAACTGAAAGCATTTCAGATGATCTTTAATTATGTTGACTTTTGCAAGTAGTCAACAAATAAAGCAGGGCGACATTTACTTGGAAGGCATAATGAAGCCGCTACAAGAACTGAAGTTGAAACAGTTTCTCCCACCTTTGCATCGCTTTTTTGATCATGAAATCAATAGCAATCCTTATTCACCATAAAGCAACAGATTACAGCTATCTCAATGTGCTTCAGTTATGTTTCAGACTATAATCCAATATTCAAAAGACACATTTAACAACATCAATGTCGCAAACTCTTTATTTATATGCAGTATTGTCGCTGCCAAGGACAACCATGGAACCAATGAAAATGTGACAACTCAAAACAGATGAAGACCGTGGCGAATTCCTGATACGTTGCTTTAATGAACCAAGTAAAAGTCATCTTGTGGAGGAAAATAATGTTGACAGCAGATGTTTAACATAAAGGCTTGTTTTCACAAAAGTAAGCCTGATCAAGGCCCACAGGTCAAAAGTAGGCAGGTGATCTCAAGGTACACCGTTTGCAATGCTTTGATGACCTTGGAATCTTTTTGGAACCACATAGAACAAAGATGAATGGCTTTTCAAGTTTCAATGTTTCTCCTTCCTAATTTTTTTTAACTAAAGACTTTTAACTGCAATTATTGTTATATAATTTTAAGTCGGCATCAAAAGGGGTGAAAGAAATGAAGCAATTTAGGCCACTTCAGTCACACTTTACATTTGAAACAATCCTGTTCCACTTGGGTCCAGAAGGTCTACGTACATATTTCAAACTGTATCATTCCATCGGTAAAAATGACATAAATCATGTATGTGCTAGAAACTCAAAGAAAGAGGCACTGACAAGTCTTCCCAGAGTGTTGCTAACATGATTTTAGTAAGCTCAGGACAGACTTTGGAAATCTGGACCTAACCGTATTTCCAATGCGTTTGATCATTTTTGAACCCAACCAAATTTCTGACATGCCAGACGTTCATCTGATCTCAGTCAACCGCTCCTAATTCCCCCCCGTAGACCACACGAGTAACACCGCGCTTTCCAGAGTGAGTCAGCCGACCTGAAAACAAGCTCGAGACAGAATATCATTTGTATGCAAGTTACTGAGCATAATGTTTAGAAGAGCGGTCACCAAGCTTATGGAAATTAGAACATTTTATCTTTATTTCAGTGAATATTAATGATTAATTATATTCATCTATGTAAAGACACCTATGTTAATGATTTTTCACACTAATTATCAACAATGATTTAACAAGGTAAGAAACATAAATATCTGTATGACACTATTTGAAAAAAATATATATATGTGCAGCAAGTGGTTACATTTGTTCAAATCAATTTCTACAACCTGAGGAAAATCACAGTATCCCATTGCTGGTGACCTACTTATACATGAGCTACGCATGAGCACCTTGGGGACTACCTGGTGCCCGTGCATACCATGTTTGTGAGCCCTTGTTTGGACGGACTGGTTCTATACTCAAGTTGCCTTGTCTTCTATAACAATTCTTGAAGAATCAGGATTGCAGTCATCAATAGCTGGCATAAAGTCAGCTAAACGTACGGAAGAAGGGCAGCGCCGCGGCCGAGTCAACATGACCAGAGGAAGGTGCTGTCAAACAGCAGAAAAAAAGCTAAAATTAGGGGAGTCTGAGGACAAGATTCAAAAGAGTAAAAACTGAGGGACAAGGCAGAGAGAGAAATAAGAAGATAAATTGACTTTCAGGAGGTCAAGCTTCAGTCTGTGCCCAGAAGACTCTGATTATAAAGGGTAGACGCACGCATTTTTCATTAATAAATAGGAGACAGGAGGTATGGAGAGGAAGTGACTGTCTTTTATTGCTATCGTTTTCTTAGCTACATTGTTACACAGGCTAATTAAGTTAGCAGCTAATTAGCTTGTTGTGGTATCTCAGGTCACCTTCACCCAAGCTTTAACTTACTTGCTACTAACATAATAAAGAAACAGAGCACGACAGAAAAACAAAGACAGACATGACACACGGATGCACACAAACTAGAATTGCTGATAAAAGTAGCTGGGACTCTGACATTTCATTCAATTGATTTGTTGGTTTGATCCGGAGAGATGAAATCAAGTTATGCTCCACTTTCCACTTTAGCAGTTCACTGAACAGTTATTACCTGACTGACAGTGTGGGGAATACAATTAATGATGGCTCAGAAAGGTAGACGGGTCATCCAATTGATGGTGAGTAAGATGTATTGTATTCAAGTCCTGTTATTTCGTGACATGTTCTTAAATATTCAGTCTGAACTGCTCCAGATGATGGACGTCACACATTTGCAGACCTTTACAATATATTTTTGTGTAGAATTGATGGTTTCTGTAATTGCGACGCAATAGTGTTGTGAAGAGGTGAATTAAGTCAGGTAAAAGAAGAAGATGATGAGGACGAACAAGATGCACAACAACACTTCATTGATCCCACAGCGGGGAAATTTGCCAGTTGTCGCTTTAGGTACCAAATGCACCGCCCACCCTTGCTATAACCAAAAATGATCATCTTACTCTCTTTCAAAATTATTCGTTTGGTCATAAGCAATGACAAATTAAGATCATGTCAGTTGTGAAAAATCAAGTCAGTTTGTCTGTGATGAAAGGCTTGAGTTGAGGTATTCTATTGCAAGAGGAAAGACAGGAAGCGCGTCACCTGCCTAAATTGCATACAACTTTGAAGCACAGCTGTGGCCTTTTGCTTTATTTATTTCTTAAGTTATTGCAAAAGGGCCTACTATCACACCCCACAAAGACGTAAACTAAACAACTTGTACACACGCATGCATGATTCATTCACCCGGGTGTTCAAGGTTAAACATTAATTCTCCAGGGATAAGATGATTCCAAGTAAAATGGGGACTCTTCCTCTTCATCCCAAGTGAGATATGCTTTCATACATGGCTATGCCACACCTTGACACATGAATGACCTCGTTCATTTTCGAATCTCCACTTATTTTCTGACTGCGAGTGAGTTGAGCAGGATGCCTGAGCCAAGAAATATCAACGCATCAAGCATGTATCACACAGACACAAAACCCTCTGTGATCCCCACAGTCGACTGCACATTGCACCTTGACACTGCCTACCAAAAATATAAATGACCTTGACCAAAGTCTCCTTCTCAAACCAGGAGGGCTGTCAACACGTGGCCATCCTCATTCCAGCATTTCAAAATAAAATGCAAATGCTGTTTGGGGAGGGGAACCAAATTTCTTTGTACATTGCCGTGTTACATTTGTCTTGTATTGAAAGAAGTTGAATCCACAAGTGAAGTCGCAGAGTGAAATGGAAATCGATGAGCTTTTCTATTTATTTGTGTGTGTGTGAGATTCTATCAATCAAAGCGAAAGAGCAAAGCAACAAGCAAAACTAAGCAACTCACTTATAAGGTTTTACCTCAACTGTAAATTGTGCTCTGTTGTAATATTGCTAATGTTTTATGTTAAGTGTTGTAAAAAGCGCTTTGTTAGAGCTGCAGCTGTTGTGAAAGCGCTATATAAATCAAGAAGAGTTGAATTGAGGATTTAATTCTTCAGTTTCCGGAGTTGGCTAACCCCAGGCTTGAACCAATGACACACAGGCTCGAAATCTTCAAGAGGGATTTTGTTTAATATTGAAAATATCAAACCAAATGAGTTGTCCGACAACCCCACAAGCGGTTGTCTCATCTACCAATTTTCAAGGATTTGCTCCATCCATGTCTTTTCGGAAATTCCAAATAGATGACGGCCAAAACAAAGCTGGGTAATTAAATTATTACTTTGCTCAATCAGATTTATTAGTCAAGATGATTTCAAAGCATGGCCCGACATTTCACATGCAGCTATGCTAAAGATACAGTCCATCACCTGGATAAGTCAGGTTTTAACACCGCGCATGGGCAAACAACTACACCCTCAGCTATGTCCGGCAGGACTGCCAGCTTTGTATTGTGGACCTGTGCCATACTCAATAGATCATTCTCCGACACCTCATTGAACCTTTCTGGGAGGAACATAATGACGGATGAGATCATTTGCAAATGCAACTGCCATATCAAGTGAGTGCCAATGTTCAAAATGAATCGCGGGATCCAGAGAAGTGCTCCAACAATTAATGCCGAGTGCAAAACTCACCTAGCATGTGTCTCCGCATTACAATACACTACTGTAAGAAGCCAGATGTAGGATTTTGTAAAAGGACACTTTGTAAGGACTCGATACACACACACACACACACACACACACACACACACACACACACACACACACACACACACACACACTTCAAATTTAGAATTTCCCCCCATCTGAAGATAATAATTAGAGCGAAATGTACTAGTGTGGCAATACAATGATAAAAATTGTCAGTCTGGTCACAAACACTGGAGACACATTTGCTTATTAAAAGCACAGTTATCATCCGTTGTGCTGTATGTTTCTATTTCGTACTTAAATCTGAAGGCAAACAAACGTACGAGATTTGGGCCTGCTTCAGTGAAGTTGAAAAAGAATAACAAGAACATACGGTTATTATTAGAGTCAGATATAGTTGCCGAAACAAAGACGCATGCACATGCAAAGCATGGCAATGTGAAGCCAGAAGCATGTCAACTCTAATTCAACTTTCAGCCTGAGTGAACAAGAGAGGCATTTCCATTTGATTACGCATTTTCATTGTAACCCTTTTTCCCAGGTTAACTTGAAGATATTTTGTGGGACTCCCTCTTTTCCTTTTTGTTTCTCCGACACCTTGGCTACTAAGTATATAGTTTAGTATCACTTGTATTCTTGACCATTTCTTAACACCAATCTTTTCTTTTTGTTCACTTCATCATCCTTTAAATGTTTCCGCCTTTTACTTTCACATCCATTTGTAGTCTGTTTCCTGGACTGTCAAGGTCTCAATCGATAGGATCACGTTTTACGACACTTGCATATCGTGGGTGAGTGTCATAAGTAACTGATCGAGAATTGAGATTTAGGATGCAGGCGCTATGTGAAGGAGAAAAAGAAGGACAAAGGCAAACATAACGTCAGCTATGTAAAGATAAGATACTTCTACGCAGATTATTCTGCTTAACTCTGGCATCAAAACAGAAATTCAGAGAGAGATCGTCCCAAAAACAATGTTATTATCGAGGTGGAACGACTGTGAAAAATGAGCATGAAGGCAATTTAGGAGACCAAAAAGAAAAGATTAGCATCACACTGTCCGAGAGTGAAAAGGAAACACAAATCTGCATCTGAGTTCCTGATAAGAAGCTTCCAAGTACTTTTGGCTTCTTTTTGGAAAGCAGTTGGATCCACCAAGTTCTTATTTCTTTCACACTGGGGTTTCGCTGAATTCAAACAAGAACAGACACGACTGCCGATTGTGATCTGCCTCTGTGATATCTGACTAATGGCACGGCATTGCGCGAGCAAAATAAAAGCGTGACAAAACTGGAAACCCCTATTGTGCTGCTACAGCGACTTCATTTACCTCATCTGATATCAATGAAGGCTGCAAACAAAATCTACACACTCAAAGGCAGACAAAGAGGAAAAAGAAATGAGTTAACGGGAGACGAGGCAAAAGCGTGAAGCTGGTGCCATTACGGTCTGCAAAATATTCAAATGTGATTCCACGACATGGTGAAGAAAAAAAGTGGCAGAAGTCACCAAGGGACTTGATAGATTTTGCGGGGACAGATTGAAACGAAACAATGCTCGTTTGTTATGCTCATATCTGATTGCCATAATAAACATACTGCATTTGCTGAACCCTTGGAGACTTGTAATATTCGCACTAAGGATGTGCTTTTAGCCTGTGAATAGGAGGGGTTCACCGTTTATCAAAAACATTTACCAAACTGCACAACGGCGGACATAAAACAACTAAATGTGAAAGCACAAGGTTTTTACATTGTGTCATATATATCCATCCATTCCATTTCTATGTGTGTTTATATTTATATTAAGGTGAGATGGAGCTTATCCAAGCTAACTTGGAGCGAGCGGCAGTGTATACGCTGAACATTTCACTAGTCAATTACCGGGCACATACAGACATATGAAACAGGGAGATGCAAAAAATAATTAAAATTCACATTTCATAGACAATTTGAAGTCTTTTAGCAACCTAATGTGCCTATTGTGGATTGTGGGAGGAAAAAAAAAACGCACAAAGCATGGGGCGAACACGCAAATACCACACAGAAAGACCCGAGCCAAAATTCAAAGCCCAAGAACTCAGTACTGTGAGGAAGATCACCTCGCTTCCCTCCAGTAAATAAAATTCTTACAGGACTTGACAATTAATTAGTGTCCAGCCCCTAACATTTCATCAATCAGTGATGGAGAGTGCGCCGCAGGTCATTCAGTTGAAATAAAGCCATACTGTATGCCCTCTCAATCACTACAAACCCGCAAACAATCGTTCCACCGACAGGTGATGAGCGAGATTTATTCAAATTTGAACCAGCCACATCTGTAACATGAAGAGCACTTTACTCTGGGTTCTATAGTGGGCGCTTGGCAATGGTCACGAGAGCTCTTTATAATTAGTAGCTGGAGAAGACTGTATAAAGTGACACTTAAGATTGCACACTCAATCCCTTAGCATCCACGAGTGCATCATGTATGATGTGTCGATTAGAGATGGATGGGAAAGACAAAAATACAAGTTAGGCACTATGGCATGTATGCATATTTCAATCTGTACTGTAATATTTACAACATTTCAGTTCTTTTGCTTTTTCTTTTGCTGTCTGAAACCATTAGCCTATGGCTGAAATAAAGCTTCCGGTTATAAATCAGCTGGAGCAGAGAATGTGTTCTGCAGTAAGCACTTATTTGGTGTTCAGTTGGAGTCTTTGGGGGATTAAAAAAAAAACATTCCAAATTAGAAGTTTAAAATTTCATTCACGTGCCTACTCGCTTGTCAACTAAAGAAAAATTGCCTGAGAGTAAACCGCAAGCAATGGTTCTTAACGTACAGTCCATATGGCTGCTAATTATAGCTTGACACTGAACAATTCATCCATCCATTTTCATCACCGCTTATCCTGAACAGGGTTGCGGGGAGATGCTGGAGCCCATCTTAGCTGACTTTGGGCGGAAGGCATACTACACCCTGAACAGGTCACCAGTCAGTCGCAAGGCACATAGAGAAAGACAAACAACCATTCACACCGTCACTGGGTGGGAACCGATCTCATGCTGCCCGCACACAAGTCAGGAGAATGTACCACTACACCTGAATCAATTCAGTCAGCTCAAACCATAGCCTTGTCCCCGACCTTTTTGTCAATCTGAGAGGCATCAGCTGCATTATAACAATGCCCTCGGTGACATTACCATTTTGATGTGAACATCTCACGGGCATGGGAGCGGGACTGTCAAACTCATAAGACTGCGAAATTTAAAGTGCCCAACTGAGGTCACACGCATATTTTTCGAGTGCATGACTACATCCATTAATGACTCGTAGTATTTTGACTGGATTTGAAACTACTTTTCTACGACCCATTCAAGGTAAAAACTTGCTCTGTCGTCGTTACATGTAATTATTGTAGGACTGCTGTCAAACTGCAGGTGTGTGTGTGAGGGGCTGGGGGAGGTGGTTGGGTCCCTCCATCCTGACCATATGGCCAGCTGATTATGCGCTGGCAGCACATCCTAATGAGGGTCCAAACCTGACAGAGACATTCTTTTCAGTACCCAACGACAGACGTGCACAGCAGCATTAATGGGTGCGTCCATGCCTTCATACATTGGATCACATAGGAGTTGGACTGTGCTAAATTGACATTACCCGATAAGAAACACCAAAGTGAAATTCAAATTAACAAATTCAGCAAGCTGCGGTATTACTCCATCACACTTGACTGTGACAATTTCTGTTTTACCGCGAGTCACAGCCACAGCTCTGTACTGACACCCAGTGGAAACAACCACATACAAGACCTGACCTACAAGGTCGGCACTAAGAAATGTTTTTCCCTTGGGAGAAATTATTTTGATACAAAGCCAAAGGATGCAGAGCTTGAATGATACGTGATATTCATTCAAATATATACAGTGTTTTATGTGTTATATTTATACAACGCCTGAACGCTGCGGCAAACAAGCATTTTGAGATTAATGTGACAGAATAACATTAGGTTTAGATAGTGCTATTACGTGACATCAGGGAAATAGTTCCCATAGTGCAACTGGGTTATGGTGTGACATTTGCTTTATGGACACATTGGTAGATAAAGATAAAACCAAACTGTTGAGACACATTCACATTTATGAAAAGAGTTTCAGATGGCGTGGAACTTGAAAAGGTGGATCATAACCCCTCAACCTACATTTTGCTCCCATCGGAAACAAATTCGGTGGCACAGAGGTTGATTGGTTAGCACGTCCGCCACACAGTACAGAGGTGCAGCGTTCGATTCCGGCTCCGGCCTTACTGTTGGCATGTTCATCATTTATAATATGCAAATGTATGATAACTAAAAACAATCAACCTAACTATAGGTTAATCCAAAAAAATTAATCAACCGATTAATCAACAAATTTGTTCTTATAGGAACCACTAGTTGCAACCCACCTTCCCCCTTACTTATCACTGCTACTTCCTGGCCCACTACAATTGCCTCTTCTACTACTCTTCTCGCGCTCTCATTTTCCTCATTCATCAACTTCTCAGAGCACTCTCCCCGACCACCCATCACGTTACAGTCAGTAACTTCCTTGTGATTACATCGCCTGCACAATACGTAATCCACCTGCGGGCGCCGACCTCCACTGTTGTAGGTCACCCTATGTTCCCACCTCTTCTAGAAGAAAGTGTTCACTAGAGCTATTTCCATCATTTTGGCCAAGTACTCCACCATGTTTACCACCCCCGCCCCCTCAAATTCTTTTCATGGATAACAAATTTGTTTGTAACGCTGCATTTAAGCATCTCAGCCTTACTGCTTTGCCTCCTTTGACAAAAAAGTCTACTATGATAAATAAAATGTCAAGATCCATCTGGCTTCAGCACGAACAAAATAATAAACCAAGAATGTGTTGTTAATATTTGGAATTACAGGAAGGAGCCAGTGCGTGTTTGTGATGTATGACATAGACAATTACTTGTCATTGCTCATGATTATCTCTGGTTGAGAGCCCCAACCAAGGTGTTGGCTCAGTTAATTAAAAGCTCTCAAGAGTCATGGAAAGGGCGTGTGTATGTGCGTGTCCATAAATATGATCCTTGGACCTTTTTATGGCCTCTTCCATAAAAACAGGAGAGATTACTGAGATTTTGTTTATTAGTCATGCGCAGTCAAGTCGGGCTGGGTGGTTACAGTAGAAGCTTTTACAGTATCCCTCACATGGTTATCTAACAGTATCTGTCAAAGGACACATGCACACGTCGTGGACCGCAGCACTTGCACAGGTGCATTCCGGTGCGAGTTACAAAGCTATTTTTTCTCTTTCTTTCTTAAACCGGTGACGACAAAGGAGTGAATAAAAAGTGAAAGACAACTTTTGTCTCCAGAGGGGTCAGACTTTGGGCGGGTTCCATTTTTATTTTTTTTGTGGACACAACTTTGCTCTTTCAGATTACCTTATCACTTACTGATTTGGTTTTTGATCGTTGACATGGCACAGGAGTGACTGGAGGAAATTACAGAAAGCGACACGACAACGAAAAGAAAGCACAACAGAAGGTAAAATGTGTACTTAAATTTGACTAATTGTATTCGTGTTGCAAGATAAAAACTATTCTCAAGGTTTTAACAGATCTGGTAACTTTCTCTTTTGTGACAGAATAACGTGGTCTTCTTCCTGCCCCGTAAGAGGCAAAACTAGACAAGAAAGATGGAAGAAATGAAAACCCGATTAAAGATCATACAGGAACGACACAAGTAAGATATTATATGGAGTCTAATTTCAATTTGGTGCCAGTTTTATTGTGCAGATTGGTACATTGAATCCACAGCAATATATTTTATAAAATGGTGGTGTGCTTCATTTGACAGTTTCCGAATTATACCAACTTGGTCTTGCGGATTTTTTTTTCTTAAACATAAGAACAAAATCGTTTTTTTTTTTCTTCTCGAGGGATTTGATTCTTGTGACCCAGTGGTCTCCGGAAGGCTTTTTGTTACACTGAACAAATTTGGCACTGTTGGGCAAAAATATCTAGATGTGGAGAGCAGACTACTTCCAGAGAGAAATAACTTCTGTCACGCAGCTTTATTTAATACAATGCAACAATTTGCAAGAGATAGATTAAAGTATCGGTAATTGACTTATTCCACTTTTTAAATCATATCAATAATTAGAGTGCTGTAGTACAGTGCTGAATAGGATCCTTATTAATTACCGAGCCTAAATCAGAGCTGACTTAATCATATGCTCGTGTTTAAATGCACATTGAGAAACAAGGAAAATGAGCCTGGGAATAAATGCAATTTGTGCCATAAAAATCCAAATATTAGGCAATAGTGCATTGTAAACTGCATAAAATGCAAGGTAAAACCATAATAAAATAAAGTAAACAAACTTATCCTTGTAATTTCCCCCCAAGAATCAATAAAGTATTATCGTGTCATAATGTCCAAAAGAATGAGGAAACGGAATAAAACACATCATAAAGACATAGGTGGGGAAAAATAAACGTTTTCTTCAAACTAATACAACCAACCAAAAAGGAATTTTGAAAATCTTTAACATTAAAGTTTTGCTATTTTAGATTTGTCGAATACACACAGGGTCAAACGTTTACACATGGACGCAAAATATATACAGTCCATGTAGTCGCCCCACAAGTAGATTGTCACATGTTTTGCAACAAGGAAGTTTCACCTCAACCATCTTGAGCCATCAACCTGCTTCAAGCACCATCCTGACCGACTATTGACTACTTTTCTTGGTAAAATTGATGGAATATACAGTACAACACAGTATAAACAAAACAATTATCAACAGGGGGAGACAGAGCGGGAGGGAGTACGCGCCCCGATATCTTTGATGTGAAAATAAAACAATAAAGGAAGAGGAGAGGGGGGTAAAAAAAAAAGACAACAGACTCCAAACCATTCTTCTTAAAGGGGAGCATGGTTTGTGCCTGAGAAAAAAACCTCCGCATATGTCGCGTACATTTAAAAGACAAGTACAACAAATCTTGAAATTTAACATCACAACAACCACTTGCATTTGAGATGCTTGAAAATCTACTGCTTTCTTTACGTTTCTTTTACATATGTGAATTGTCACAATAAAACAAAGGGGTTTCTCCTGCAAGGACGGACGCTGGCTATGATATAATTCCCTTATTTTACTACGGGTCATTGTGCAATAATAATCAGCCAGTCACGGTGATTGCATTATCAATGCTACAATCTAACAATGGCCCGTGTGTGCATGGGTGTGTGTGACTCAGGGAAAGATGGGATCCATTCCAACTCAACCCAATAGGTGCGGAGAAGGAACAGAAGAGAAGGTGCTTCCAATTGGCCCAGTATCTGGTGGCTGTTATTGTGGGTTTGGCTGTGTTGGCCAGTGCCATTGTTGCAAAGGTAGGACTCAAAAATGCCACTGAGATTGAAATTACCCTCAATCTACTTTGTTTAAGATCTCTCAGACGCATTGCCATCTATGGAAGAAAAGAAACTATCAGGTTGAATTTGTTTTGATCTGACCAATCAGGGCTCTCTTTTGGTGCTGTCAACATTGTCCAGTCCAAAATCCATGCGCAGTCCAAAGGAAAAACAGTTCTACATGCTGATGTTGGTGTTCTGCCTGGTTTGCCCAAACTTCCTGGTGTTCATAAAATCCCTGTGGAGGTGTGCCTTCAAAAGCTTCGTACAGCCCAACCTGAGGACCATGTCATTTGTGGGTGGCATTTATTGACCTGATTCAGACTTTATGCGTTGGTACAAAATGGATCGCTGATGTTTTCTGACCAATGAAGTGACTAATGAACAAAGTGGAATGGTGTGCTGCTTCTTTTGCAGATTTGCGCCATAGAATGCCTGGTGTCGCTTGGCACCTCAATCTTGGTACTTGTGGTGATGCCTCAGTTTGATGTTCTGACAAATCTGTTCATCAGTGGAGGTGTCTGTATTGTGCCCGCATTACTTCAGATCGTCTTTCGACTACAGACAGAAACTTGGAAAATTCTATTCCCAATCTGCTCCCTCGTTCTAACCTGTGCTGGTAATTGTCAAACATATTTTGATACAGATGCTGTTCTCTTGTTCTCCTGATGTCAATTCTGTGCGAGTGAAGCCAAAAACACATCGCCTTACATTCATTCATGTTTCCCCAAACAGGATACTGCCTGCTAGGAACCGACTACTATGTCCGCGTATCGTCCTTTGTGGACAGACAGAGTGCCGACTGCTTTGTCTATGTGGGAGTTGGAATTTTCGCCTCACTTCTTATCTCTTTTTGCTGGTGGGAGAATCCAATGCAAGCGACTAATCGTATTCAGGTAATGTCAAAGTTTCTATTCTGTCACTCTTGGGTGGAATCATTTCATTCTCATTCGTCTTTTCAGAGTTCCATCTACAATCACCTTCGTTAACTGCTTATCACAGAAACGAGCATTTTTGGACAGGTTTATGTGTGTCGGACCCTTTTTCATCATAGTACCCACAAAAGGGGCATATTTCTGTATGTACTGTAGATATTGTGGGGGGTGAAAAATGTTTTACAATCAGTACAGAATAAAATGTGTAAGGTTGACTATTTTTTGTGTTTTCAAATGTCCTATGTGCTTGATCGTCAATCCGTACATTTGGGATTCTCGATTAATCCCGCTTCAACTACAAAGCGCTGTATACTGAGACTGTTTTTTTGTACCTCCCTATAGGATACTTTGACAGAACTGGATGGTTTCAGAGACTTTGTGTTTGTCATCAGCAGTCTTTTGAGGATAATTGTCATCGGTAATTGTCTGCACTCACTGTCGGGAACAACACTCACTCGCGAAAATGCGCTAACAACATTTAACACATCCGGATACGTCTTCAACAGCCCTCGCCCTTTAGGTTGGACACATCCATGTATTAGATTACCAATGAGAAATAAATGAGAGGGCTGTTGAAGACACACTGAACTTGTTTGACTACGTGTGTGTATGTGAGTGAAAATTACGGACACGTGTGCATTTTCATTCAGCCTTGTAAGTAAGATTATAAATGACTTCCAATCCTAGGAGCTGTATACCTGTTCTACCACGTGCTTCTTGAAGAGTCCGTCATCTGGCCAGACTTCAATTTAAAGGGTGACGAATGGGAATTGTTACAAATTGGATTGGTGCTGTTCTTCTTACAGGTAGGTGGAGGTCAAAAGCAAGCTCACTAAAGCCTTTGAAATTGTTGTCCACGTTGATTAATCAAATTTTCCTCTTCATGTGGTATTGACATCGCCGGCACTAACAAGCCCCCATTCTCTCTTACCAAAGGCCTTCTGCTCAGCAGCGTGCCACTGGTTTGGGGTGGTAGCCTGCAAGATTCATGCTGTCAGGATGAGTTTCGCCTTGCCCTTATGTTGCACAGGACCTTCAGTGCTTCTACTGGGACTTATACTTTTCATCACCCAAGCAGAAAAATTGGATGGAGCAAACCACGGGAGCATCACAGGTGAGTTATGTGAAAACTCGTCGTCTTACGAAAACTTATCGTGTGGTTTTCCGTTGCAGAGTTTTGTGAAAGCTTGTCCTTCTTGAGCGACAAGAACACAACCCCTGTGGTCTTCCTAGAACTCACGAGGAGCATCTGCCGGACCTCACTTAACAGGTAACCTGTCCTTTAACTGTATATTGCGATGTTTGACAACTCTACATTAAGTTACATATCTATGTGGGAATTACAGTAAAGTATAACATGAAGCATCTGCTCCCTCCCATGCAATACATTTAACAAGGTGATCATTTGATTGACAGCTATTACTTGCAATGGCCTTTTTCCATGTTGGCTCTTGAGGGAGTATGCATGTGGTCAGCACTGGTGACATGCACTTACTACGTATGGAAGATAAAGGTACGCACCTACTTTACACCATGGTTACAATAGATTTGGATTTTTCATTCAGGGCGTTTTTATGTCTTTTTGACATTGGATTTTTAAATTCAGTGTTTATCAGCTTGTTGAAGCAGGTTTGTTCGTTTTTATTAGTGTTTTTTTGTTTGTTTTTTGATGGGGAGAATGCTTCGTTTTAGTTTCAATTTTATTAGGTGTCGTATTGGTGGGGGTGGGGGGGTTCGTATATGAAGTACGTATGAAGTATTTGTTGAGTGTGAGATGAAATAAATAAAATCAAAATACATGATCCCAATGGGTGTTATGTAATAAACTACAACTGCCAAACGACTTCAATACAAACTCTGAAACTTCATGTAAGAAATAAAAAACTATAGTTTTAATTAGTTTTCTAAATGTAAAATGCAGGTCCTGTTAGTCTTCATTTTTAAAAAAAAAACACTCGCTTTTAATTTTTTTCATTAATGATTTATTTAATTTGTTTTTATTATAACTTTGCTGTACACACACTGTTATTGCATGCATGAAAGGAACAAATAAATCCGAACTGAAAAAAAAGATACACAAACCCGCTTGCGCGCGCGCGCACACACACGCACACACACACACGCACACACACACACACACACACACACACACACACACACACACACACACACACACACACGGTACATTTAATGGCATGGCTAAATTTATTTACTACCTCCTACTGTAGGTGCAGCGCATAGAGAGAACCTCTCAGCTGTTCGTTAGGCGGCTCTACGAATCCGCTTTCATCGACTTATCTATGTTACTCAACACCAAGATGAAGGTCTCTCGGGCTCGAAACCAAGAAAGGTGAGAAGGCGTTTCAAGGAAATATTCACAAACAATGCACTGAGTATTATTTAGCCCAAATGTGAAAACGCAAGGGTGAGAGGATTTTTTTTTAACCCGTTAGTTGGTTTGCTAGCAGGATTGATTACCTATAAACGACTCAACGAAATATCCATTGACATTTGTAGTGACTGTCCTTCAAATATTTTATTAATTTTATTGTACGAACAAGCACAGTCCATGCAAATATGTCATGTTGTGGTGTTGCCCTTTGCGTCTGGAGCCTGTAATAGGTTAATCATATGCTTGGCTCAAGTGTGAAGGATCAATGGTTTTCCTACAAAAGTATGAATGAATGTTGTGATGATGTCATAATAGAACGGCATGGGTCCTGAAAAACAAATGTTCATTTTTATTCTGAACCACTGCCAATTTCAACTCAAAAAAAGACATTCTGTACAGAAACCATGCCAAACAAATCATGCAAGTGAGAGTCGCAACAACAAAATTTGGATGATAAATTTCCGACTGTGATTTGGAATGGTCAAATTCTATATAAAAAGGTGGAGGAGGTTGTGCTCCAGCGTGACAAACTCATGAACACGCTTTATCTACTTAACACCCAACACAGCTATGTAATTCGCGTCAGGAGAAGAAAAACTGTCGAAAATGTAATTGTATATTGCCAAAAATGCGCACGGTTACAGCAACTACTCGAGATGGAAGCTGAGAGCTGATGACCTCAGTTGGAGAAATGCCATGTCTCGATAGTTGCGCTGGTCCAGGCGCCAACATGGTTGGCGGCAGCAATGCACCTTAACGTCGCCAACTGCCATAAAATAAAACTATGCGATACATTTTCAGACTGTTTTCTGAGAACATAAAATAAACTGCTGACCAGGGAAGACTATGAAATCCAAAGCCACCTTTTTCCACAATTGGGCCAAATCTCAAACTTCATATTGATTTATCCAACCTTGGGCATGCTCTTATCTACAGAGTGCCGGTCTACTTTTTTTTTGTTGCTTTCAACAGCTACATTAGTCGGATGAAAAATAAATACTTATTTTTATACTTATACAGATTTTGTCACACAATTGTGATATACGTGGAATAATGATTTGATCTGAAACACTGAGCTCTCCTGTCTTTGCTACAGCCAAGACGACATCCAGAACTGTGTGATCTATCTCTGTGCCACCATGTGGCATGAAACCTACGATGAAATGCTCAAGATTCTGACCTCCATGTTCAGGTTTGAATCGCGGCCACACGTGACCCGACCGAGCAGTGAAATAATCAATGTTCAGTCATGTGCAGCGGTAGCGATTTGTTTTTTTGTTTTTGCGTTCAGGTTGGACCGTTACCGAGGTGATCCAAAAGAGGAACATAAGGACTGCTTTGATTTTGAGTGTCACATTTACGTGGATGACGGGTTTATGACTGAAAAGGACACGGGCAAGCGGCTGGTGAATTCATACGTTAACGATTTGACTCAAGTTGTCATCGAGGTTTACAGGTGAGATCTCTCCTTCAATGTAAGAATTTGGGATTGGCACCATAATTGATTTATCAATTAAATTATTTGTCTGTGTGGAATTCATTGATTGACTATTGATGAATAATTGTTCATTTCCCCCATAGTGGAACAACACCTGTGAAACGCTCGTCCCCATTAAACATATCTCTCATTAAAATTATTATTATTATTATGACTTTTCGTCCAGGGTTTTTACCAACAAAGAGCCCGATGACGTATCCATCGTGGAAACTCCATATGGTGGCAGACTCGTCTTTGTTATGCCAGAAGGCAACATGCTCTACATTCACCTTAAAGATAAAACTCTCATCAGGAACAAGAAAAGATGGTCACAGGTATGTACTTCGACAATTTGGGTCTATCACTCCATCAAAAATCAGCGGGGGCGGCGTTGTTTGGGACAGAACAGGAAGAAAATAGCCAGCAGGCAATTAAGACACATAAAGCGTCTCGTTCAACTAAGCAGGTGACCTATACATGAAATGTTCAGCTACACAGGACACTGTTTTTACTTGGACATGTGGTTAAATTAAAAAAAAAAAAAAAAAAAAAAAAAAGATTCACATTTTCGAAAATGACATTGTGTAACAAACATTGTTCTCTTTTAGATTATGTACATGTATTACCTACTTGGCTGGAAGGGCTACCTTTCCAAAAACCCTCAGACCAAAGTAAGGCTCTTATACTTACCTAAATTTATACAAGAGTGTGATATACAGTCTCCCTAAAAATTCTGTTTGTTTTTGTAGCGTCAATTTGTATGCAGAGAATCTCTCATCTCAATGGATGGTGAGATATTCATCATGCCTCAGTATGACAATGACAACAAAAGAAGATTAATCTCAGATGACAACGTCTACATCCTTGCTCTGGACGGGGACACCGACTTCCAGCCTAAAGCTGTAATTCTGCTTGTGGACAGGTCAGAATTAGACAAACGTATTCTATCGCGGCCTTGCCGAACACACTCGTATTTTCCGCATAAACTGAATGACACCGCAGGAAAATAATATACAAATAATTTTGACTTTGTGTTCAACGCTCTGGCCGTCATGGATTTTATTCAACAGGACAAAATTTTAAGGGTAATTAACATTCCGATTGATGACACTTGACATTTTGACTGACAGGCTGAGGATGTATGACAATGTTGGCGCAGCCTGTGGACGAATCCATCCAACTGGAATGGGTAAGCAAAAATGTCTTGTAGCGTATATTGCAGACCGGCCCAGAGGGAATTCAGATGAATTGCTGTCATTAGTTTATGATCAACATGAGGACATGGCAAGAAATGATATGTTTGTAAATTGAGTCTCCGCAACCTTCAGGTCCCATGGTGTGGTACCAGAAGTTTGAGTATGCAGTGGGTCACTGGCTGCAGAAGACAGCAGAACACGTGTTTGGATCTGTGCTGTGCAGTCCAGGATGTTTCAGTCTGTTTCGAGCATCGGCCTTAATGGATGACAACGTGCTGAAGAGATACACGACGACTGCCACTAGAGCTGCGGAATACGTACAATATGACCAAGGTCAAGACTTTTCCATCACTCTTTCCTTGATGTCAGCTGTTTGCAATATTCTTCCTTTTTTTTTCTTTTGTTGGTCTGTTTAAATATTCCAGGGGAGGATCGTTGGTTGTGTACTTTGCTACTGCAGCAAGGGTGGCGTGTGGAATACAATGCTGCATCCGATGCCTACACCAACTCACCACAAGAGTTTAAAGAGTTTTATAACCAGAGGAGACGGTGGGGACCGTCCACACTGGCTAACACGTTGGACCTCCTGCACAGGTCAGTAAGCGATGAAATGATTTTTAAAACAGTGAACTCAAACGTCACCCTGTGAGACTTTCCCATTACTGTAGTTCGCAGAATGATGTCATGTAACGCAGTCATAAAAATGAAGTCTTTCGGTTTTATGATTACAGTGGCGCAGAGACGGTGAAGAGAAACTCCTCCATATCCAACCTGTATATTTTCTACCAGATGTTCACGGTTGGTTCCTCTATTCTTGGACCAGCCTCTGTGACGCTTATGGTGGCAGGTAGGTTGAACTCGTCCACGTGGCTTTTTTTTTCAACCAGCAATTTGCATAAAACTAAACTATTATGTATTCCGTGATGTCGTTTCCTGTAGGTGCTTTCCAGTTTGTCTTTAAAATCGCCGGCACACTTTCCATCATCATCGCAAGCATCCCTCCTGTGTTCTACCTCATCATTTGTTTCATCGCCAAACCAAACAACCAGATAACAATCGCTGCCATTATGAGCGTCCTGTATGCCTTCCTCATGACGGCTTCCTTGTTTTCCATCATCGGTGAGCATATACGTGGATCTTTGTGACTTTACGTTGACGTTTGCAACTCTTCTCTGTGATTCTCTCGAGATGCATTTTGTGATGCTCCAATGTGCCCTCAGGCGATATGGTGATTCAGGGTACGTTCCTGACCCCGACTGGTGTGTTCCTGGTTTCTATGACAATCATGTACTTGGTGACTGCTATCCTCCACCCCGAGGAGTTTGGTATGCCAAGATTACATTATCCCCAGCGTTCGCGCATTCCTGATCGATGGTGTCACGGCGTGCATTGTGATGGTATTTTTTCTCCTACAGCAATGATCTTCTATGGCCTGATGTATTTCATCTGCATTCCCAGTGGTTACCTTCTACTTACCATCTACTCATTGGTTAACATGCACATTGTAACCTGGGGCACAAGAGAATCCAATAAGTAATGCACCGATTATCAACATTAGAAGATTCAGTACTTATTGCATGACTGATCCGTAGACTTTTTTTTTTTTTTACAATGAAGAAATAGTTATTTATTAAACACATGTTCTAAAATGGTTTAAATTAAAATATTTGGTGTACTGAGAGCATGAAGATGTTTGCTATTGGCAGTCAACATGATCATTCCGTTTGTTTAATCTGTTAGGGGAGGAACAGAGATAAAGAAGAATCACAACGTGCTTTGTGACCGAAACTGCAGACTCTGCTGCTGGGACATGAAGTTGCAGGTGACATGAACCTCGACCAACATGCTGTACACCCTTTGAATGTGTGTTTCTGGATGAGTGAATTGATCGCACCTCCGGTTTGAATCAACAGATAACTCAGGAAACGGAGAACCTGATGATTCAACAAATCAAAGGACAGGCCGCTCAGCAAGCCCCTCCCCTTCCAATCACAGCCCAGGAAACGAATCAACACGCCGCTTCAAACCTGGAGCCACAAGCTACTCCTGACACCACCAAAATATCACAGCAAGGAGAACAGAAACCACCGACCGATCGAGAGAGGAGAGAGATGAAACGCTTTGACAACATTTCCAGAAACACGTAACTTTTTTTTTTCTTTTTAATTCACCTCTTTGTTAATTACAGTGACCCTGAGGAAGGGAACCCAACACAATTCATGCTCAAATGTGTGTGATTCATCCCATATAATTAGTTATTTTCAGGGGAAGAAATTGTGATTCATGAAACTATTGAAGTTTACGAGGTTTTTATTGCCGTGCAAGTGTTAAGAGATGGTAAAAGTCACTGTCACAGTAAAAATGTGTTCAGAGTTCATAACTTGGGTTATCACTAATCCCCTTAGGAAAGGGTTCCCATTTACACAAATGGAGCCAAACAAAATGGCCATAGATAGATTGATAGATAGATAGATATTAGCCAAACCAATTGAGCTCTAACAGTCAATTATATTTGTTCTGTTGTTAGTATGCAAATAAATGCACTGAAGGTTACAACTTCCAAAGAGTCACCCATGTTCATGTGTCTGTTCATGTAGTGATGATAGCGTGAAAAAAGTGAGTCTATCAACAAGTTCATCTGAAGATGATGATGACGAAGATGATGATGATGATTACGGCGATAACCAGGACAAGGAAGACATTCCTATTAGCGGTGAGATGCTCGAGAAACTGAGACAAAAACGGTACATGTTGGCATGATGAGGATAAAAATAAAATCAAGAACTGTGTTTTTGTGAATGGGTCTTTTTAGAATGGGTGAGTCCAGTGAAAGAAGAGTTCTTAAAGAAGTTGACTTTTGCCAATTTAAAGAGGAACTTGAAAGAACAAATACGGTATGGAATAGGATTACAAGAAAAACAATCTGAAATTCTTGGTCACATCATGCCATTCATGTGTTGTAAAGACTGTGAATCTACAGACAAATGTTCTTGTTCTTTTCTTGAAACCAGGTACTCCCTCCGCAAAAAGAATCAAGAGGACGTGTGTGAGGAGTTGATATTAATGTTAACAGACACACTCAGTGGACAACTATACGGAGTTGGACCTGAAGATGTTCTGACAGAAAGCCAACTGGAGGAACTACAACAGGAATTGACGGAGCAGGTAAAAATAATGACAGACAGAACAACAACACTCATGGCTAATTTGCCTCTATGTTCGTGTAAGATTAACCTATAAAGATCCAAATATTAATGGATAACAAATCTGATATTGATTGTTGTAATACAGAGTAATTTGTTGCTTATGTTTGTTAAAAAAATACATGGAAGGAGCATTTATAATAATCTCTTAACTCGGAAGGAAATACTGTATAATCCAGTGGACTGATTTTGTGTGTGTGTGTGTGTGTGTGTGTGTGTGTGTGTGTGTGTGTGTGTGTGTGCGCACGCGAGAAAGGCTCGGCGCACCCTGAAAACCAGTCGCATGAAAAGATTAGAGAAAAGAGTCGAGAGAGCCATCGAGAAAACCCTGACTGCCCCTCAGGTGCAGAAACTAGAAGAGGTAAGATTAGGCCTGAGAGAGGAAGCTGCTGACAACTAGCACAGTAAAAAAAAAAAATTTAAAAAAAACTTAAATGAATGATGAGCAAGTTAAGCACATATCTGCTGAATGTGTGTGGGTGTAGGATGAGAATGACTTCTGGAACAAGTTGATCGAGCGCTACTTGAAGCCCATTGTTGACACTAAAGCACATCTAGAGGAGGTCACCAGAGAGCTAAAGTCGCTGCGCAACAAGGTCAGTAAACTTCTCTGCACATTGTTGAATCAAACTTTTTTTTTTTTTAATTGTCTACCGGTAATTCTACGTGGTACTTCAAATTTTTCGAGATACGAGCGTTTTTCGAAATACGAACATTGCTCGGATGATTATTTTGTCTTACGTCGCCAGCAAAAGATTTCAGTTACAAGTGCTAAATGGTAGCAGGGAATGTCACAAGTAGCACATAGAGAAGAATTCTTCCAAAAAAAGAGGCCAAAAAACTGCTTCTAGCTATTTATTGCCATTCTCAGTTGAAAGTTAAATATCAAACACATTGTGTAGGTAAACCATAACTGCTCGCTTAATGCTAACACATGATGCGAAACAAATCAAACTCGCATCACTGTTGCAGTCGTAAGCGCTTAAGCTATGGATATTTGAATGCAAATGCTCCAGTAACACATGTAGGCAAACAATGTAACAATATGCAAATTAGGGGTCAACTTCTTTCTTTTCCAGAACATTAAATTATTGGCCTGTACAATTGCTAAAGGTTTTAAAAGACTATAATTTCAGCCTATAATGGATTATTTGTAGATAGATAGATTTGTTTTTGTTAACTGATTAAGGTTCCATTGGAATTCTGTTTCAAATAATTCCCGACGTCTGCTTTTCAAAGGGCTTGACTTCAAGTCAATAAGTTGGCGAAATAAGGATGCCAAAAGCCACAGACAAATACTTGTGTTTTTTCCACAACAACCCGTAGGCAGTATTCCTCTATTTTATCGTCAATGTGCTGTGGGTGGTTGCCACCTTTTTCCTGCAAGCCATTGGAAATGACGTCATCAGCATCAAGATCCCTAAATTCTATTCAAACGGAACAGAATCTGGAGAGGTCCTCAAGGTTGGTGCACACACGATTGAAACGATGACAAAAACTTGAACCACCTCGCACAATGTGTGATGCCATTGTGAATTGTCCCATATCGTGTATAACATTTTTTATGTTGTAACAGGTGGAGCCTCTCAGCTTGATGTTTCTGTTGTCTTTTGCGATCCTTCTCCTTGTCCAGTTCATCGCCATGTTGTATCACAGGTACACACAAACACACACGGTGCCTTCGCAACACCACAAATGTTGTATTACTTACATATTTTTTTAAGGGCCTTAGGTTAAGTGGTATGCAAGCACTGATCTACCTGAGTTTCATTTGATTACAGGGTCTACACTTTGATCCATGTGGTGTCATACCGCAGCACAGAGAAGGACTACAAACTGAAAGATGATGTAAGTGACACACAATAAAATCCACTAACTGTCATGTAATTAGATCCTCATCAAATAGTAAAATCTTCAACACACAAGTCATCTCTGGTGACTGAGAAGTATAAACAAAATTACGAAACACTTCTTGCCATTTTTAACCACATTTGCAATTGTTTTAATTGCATTCATTCTCAGTCACCTTAGTATTGAGCTACACACTCCCACCAAACAAAAACAAAACAAAAAAACAAAATCAATATAACCAATGCACTGCTTGTTTTAATACACTTAACATCAGTGGTGTGCAGAAGGTGGGACCATTTGGGTGGTACAGCAGCCCCAAGCACCGACCTGAGCAGGCGCAACCACAGCACAACAACCCCAACTGTTTATTTATGGGCATGTGGAAGCAAATTGGGAGTTAGGGCATCCACTTTGTAAAACTCCCATCCGCCCCACAAACAAAGGGTTTCAAATTAGGCTTTTGAAATCAGGGTTGGGTAACCTCCATCCTCAGCACCCCCACCCACCTGATCTTTGATGCAGAGGCATGTTGAAGCGCATAAATTTAGGAACATTTTCGTCCGGAAGATATCTTTAAAATATCAAGTTACACAAACTACAGTAGAAATAGAACTGTACAGTACTTGACATACTGGTAAACAAATTATTTTCCCAGGTAAATGTTTGCCAATGGCAAACATGTTATACTGTATATTTCATTAAAACGTAGTCACTCAGAGCAAAGCAATAACATCTTGTCATTCAGAAGCAAAGACGTATTTTGATTTGCTTACCATCATTTGACGTACTCCGCCCGTAGAAATCCTGCGAAATGCTGCAAAGATGAGCAATTTGACAAGTCCATTTTTGGAGTTGTTGCTATTGCTCATATTGCTAATAATCCATTGGGTACGTACCGACAATGACTTCGATACGCTCACCTCAAAGTTTATTTTTCTCACTGTTTGACTAGTCTAGTCTAGAGTTAACAATTCCCAGTTTGTTTTCTGCGCATCTCTAACTAATACACATTTCAAACATCAATTAGACAGGCCAACTTCACCTGTTTGGCAATGACGTCGTGACTTTTTTTTTAGCCAATAATCTCGGACCCGTTTGAGTCAGGCGGATGGGTTAGCTGGTTTAGCTAGCAAGTTAGATCGATTCAGAGAAAATTAACGAGGGCGCGCACGTCTGTTGCATATAGATTTTTATTCTTATTATCAACATTATATATATATATATA
>NW_017806164.1:1767162-1770421 GCF_001891065.2 Hippocampus comes
TATGTGTGTGTGTGTGTGTGTGTGTGTGTGTGTGTGCGTGTGCGTGTGTGCGTGCGTGCGTGCGTGTGTTTAAAACCTAAAAATCAAGTCTATTTGAGTAGGGTTTTCTTCGGATGTGTCCAAATCTGTCAGGCCGTTGGTACTTTCTTGTACACAGCAAACCTTCAACTCACTCAAAAGATTAAAACTACAATCTCAATCAGAGATGGGCAAAACAACATAAAGCCAGCTCATTGTCTTTTATATACTCTCTCGAAAGTCCTGTGATAGTATACCGGTACTTAAAATTTGTTGCATTCATTCTCCAGGAGGATGACGACGATGGCTTGATCTTAGAGAACCATAACACCAGTGGACTCAGCATCACAAGCGATGACTTGTAGCTGCTGGATGCCTTTTGTGATTGTACTTGTGCCTCATTGCTGTCCTTCTCTATAATTTGCTTATCATACGGTTATGTTTTCTGAAGCTAAAGTCAAAGGTGTCATAAAGCATTCCAAGGGTTTAATCTTTTGTCAACTTACCCTGAGTCACATTCACTATTCTCAAAGGAATACAGAAAAATCAGTAACTAAATTTCCTATATATTGCATGTCAGTTTCACTCTATTAGGATTGAACTGAGGGTAAATGTTTGCCTTTCTGTGGGACTTGGTATGGTCATGTGTTACAATCTGGAATCTGAACAGTCCATCCCTGAAAATGGATTTAAATTGCTACTTTTGCACATTGTTGGGGGAAATATTTATGACTTTGTACTGTTTGACATACTGTTGGTTTGATGGTTTTTTTTTTAAATCAGGTTCAGATCATGAATAAATGGTTTGATGAAAATTACCGGCAATATTTTTCATAATACTGCAATAAAATGTTCGAAAACACAATTGTGCAGTATGTTAATGACATTGCCATAAACGTTATTTTTTGAAGTAGAACTATATAGGCAGAAAAGGCTATTTCAGAAGCAGTGTTATTCTTGGCCATTCTTGTGTGCTTTCATCTGTGTTGCTGGTCACTAACCTGCTGGACGAATTGACACTGCAGCTGAGACCAATTTTGGTCACTTCGTAACAGGGACTGTTTAGGTTGCCTTGCGATTGTGCATCCTACAGATTCAAAACACGAAGCAAGAGAACGGCTCCTCCTCGTCTGACAATTACTGTTCTGTTCTTCATAGTCTTCATTTTTGACATTAACTGTGACAAGAGACTTGATCTCAGCATGCAAAGATTTCGGTGATTGTCGTGGGTCTCCTTAAAAGCAAGATAGCAACAATTTAGCCGATGTAAGTGGTTACGTTTCAATCAGTGAAGACACACAACATGGGTTGACCTTTTTTTAATGAACACATTTCACTAAAAGAGCAGTCAAACACAGGCAGTAAAATGAGGCAATTGCAAAGCAATCATCCGATATTTTGGGGAGAATGTTTCAGCTGAGGTAAGGCAACACGAGTGACTCCACCACTATAAAGGTTGACAACCTCTGATCACTTCACCCAAAGGGTGGGGGGCGCACAAATAACTCCTACATGAGAGCCTCGCGCTGCCACTTTTCCCCAAATGCAAAGTAAAAACAAGTTATGCAACTCAGTGACATAATTCTCCTTTCACTAACATTCACTTTGGATATCAGTAATGTACTGATTTGGAAAGTGAACGCTCAGCATGTCAGTTGGCGAGTTGGAGCAAAGTCTGTTCGTATAAATGGCTGCCATTGGTCCAACATGTGATCCTTGATAGCCACGAGCAAACCAAGCTGTGCTATTTATTTCCATATGAACCTCCTTGTGTGTTACGTTGAATATAAACTTTGAAAACATGTTATGAATACCTGACACCGCTGTATCATCGAGTCATAGAGGGGAGTTGAACATGCTAATTGTGGCTTCCAACTGACAGCCAATAGAAAACACTGCTCGCCCAAAGGCAAGACAGTCAGTCCTATTAGTCCAAAGGGTTGGCAGTTCAGGGATCAAAACGCTTGGCTGAAGTAGCGTTTTTGTCCGACTCTATTCCTGCCATCACCCCTGCTGCCTCGACGGAACCCATTGCCACCACGCCCACCTCTTCCACCAAAACTCCGGCCCCGTCCTCCTTGGAATCTTCCTCCTCTATCTCCTCCTCTGTCGCTGCGGATGTTGTGCGGCTTCTCCTCCATTTCGGGGAGCTCTGTGGCCACGGTCAGCTGCCAGCGGCGACCATCTTTCCAGCCCTCCTATTAACGAACAAGAGGCAGGATGCAACGCAATGACCAAACAAACTACAGTGGTGCCTTGAATCACAAGTTCAATTTATTCATCCCCAAAGAATAGAATAGAAACGCCATCAAACTGTTCCAGCACCGGGTCAGCCCCCCCACCCCCAGACCCCCAAAAAAAAACAGTTTTTCAAAATGTAAAATGGGAACTTAGGACATCAACACACAGGCTTTCCTTCAACATATGTACCTCCTGACAAAGTGTTTTCAGCTGCTGGATTTTCTATCACAAACATGCATTTACACTTGCCACACAGCTAAAATTTCCTCGGGAAAAATAATCCTTGAGCAGCATAAAATGTTTTATTCGTTTACCGCTGTCGTGTGCATTTGTATGTAAAGTGGAGCCTCAGCACTCTCTTCTTCACACTATTTTCATTCTCTTAACAATGTAGTAACAGTGTAATTTCATCCAGCAAAAAAATTTACATTCTCTCCATTGTTGTCCTGTTTTGCATATAATGCAGACGTTAAGGAGAGGAATAAATATATGTGCTTACCTGATACTCCTTGACTTTGGCAACTGGGATATCAAAGCACACGCCCTATTGGAAACACATTTGATAAAATGCAATGATTAAATTTAATGGTAAGAGCTTTGTTTTGGGGAGGAAGAAAAAAATCATTATTCAGATCGTCTATATGTCAGTGGCTTTCAAAATGTGCGCGTATGTAGTAGCCTTTCAGTACAATTGGCAAATCACTTAAGTCAACAATATGTACCATTTTTCCTTTGAGGAAGTTCATTCTATAAATGTCGTTTTCAACGTTCTCTCCCAGCTGTTCTTTGATGGTTTTCCAGGCAAGACCCATAGAGTGCATCTCCTGAGAGCATATCAACTGCATGGTGGTGTAACCCTGGGCAAACAAACAGTAACATAATATACCATATTTTGAAGACAATAAGGTACATTTAAAAGACTTAAATTTTCTCCAAAATGGATGGAGCGCCGAATCATGGGGGGGGGGGGGGGGGGCCGCGGGCCCGCTCTGCCCCCCCC
>NW_017806164.1:1770518-1799334 GCF_001891065.2 Hippocampus comes
GGGGGGGCGCCCTGCGCCCAGTTTTGCTCCTCATGCATTTTGAAAAACATACGTTCGTGTCCATGCATGCTTCCATATTTTTTAAGCTACAATCCTTTTTACCATGCCTAAACAAAATACTGTGTGAGCATTCACGGCCTGCAGCACAAGATGAGCAGATTCACATGCAGTTTGTCCAGTTAAACTTACAGCGTCGGAGTTTTGCAGTGACCGCTGCTCCAGACTCGTCGCTCCAGAAATGTGCGCCAAGGCAGCAGCCAGCGCACCCACTGCTCCTTTCTCCTCTATCAGCTTCTCGGCAGACTCTCTGAAGTAGTCAACGGCTGCCGCTGGAACAGAGTCCAGGAACCTGGATGGAAAAACATAAAACTCCATTCAAATCAGGCAATTGCACGTGAGGCAGTGTTGTATTCCCACAGCACAGAGTAACTGGTTTTAAGTATGCAAAGGTAAAACATATGCCTCCTTAATTGGAGAGGCATACTCATTTTGTGTCCCGAACGCACCGTGTTGCATCCTTGCTCGATGACTTGATGATGTCATTGGCAGTGGGAACACCGACTCGTCTGAATGAAATGCCCTGCAGCAAAACCAAATACATTCAACTTTTGGCGTTAAAATTAATATCTCAGCTTGTCTTGCTACAATTCAGCAATGCTTTTATTTGAGATTCCCATGCGGCACAAATTCTTTGGAAGTTCTACAGATACTTTTGATTTAATAGACAACAGGTACCGCTTTGTTTTCCACGTAACGTAGCTGGTCCTCCTCTCTCTTCTGATAAAAGCAGATGCAAATTCCGGTCCTTCCAGCTCTGCCAGTTCTCCCTGACCGATGGATGTACGATTCCACATCCTAACAATTGAAGATAAGAGGTTGATGTCAACAGTTTCATGTAAATGTAGATGGGACAGTAGCTCTTTAATTTAAACGTGACAAGAAAATTCAGCTGAGCAGGGTGTCACACCTTGGGTGGAGAACACTGAATCACGAGGTCAACTTCGGGGATATCTAACCCGCGGGCTGCCACATTGGTCGCCACCAAAACCTCAAAGGATCCGCTCCTGAAGCCTTTCAAGGTCATTTCCCTTTGTTTTTGGGGAATGTCACCATGAAGGGACTGGGTACTCTGGAGAGATGTTATTCACACACCGCAATGTAAATGTGATACGTCTGGAACAAACTAAACACTGCAACTGGTTGATGAAAAAAAATGTCAAATCAACAACAGAAACAATTCGGATAAGCGTGGCATAACAAAGTGCTTTTATGCTGGGACATGCCTTACGTGGAAAAGATTCATACACTTCATCTTCTAACCATTTTTACATATAATTTCACTCAATTAAACTAGAGTTGTACTGCTCTTAAATGATACATAATCCCGTGAAACTTTTTACCACAGGGAATACATTTTCAACCCATCCGCAGTATGTGAAAAACTGCAATAAATACAGACCAAATGTAACCTTCTCCCCTCCTGCTCACTTTGAACATTTAGGAAGAATCAAAATACAAATGTATTAAAAACAGTTGGCAAGCGTATTTGAACACAAGAAGAATATTAAATGGATAAAATGTATCGAATATACTGCACATATATAGTAGTGGCTGTACATGTGTGTGCCTTTCGGAGGCAGCGCTTCGTAGGGCGATGTGTGACCTCGGCATATCTGTGCAAGTGTGGATGAGCTCCTGTGTGTGTGTGTGTCTGTTTTATTGCTCTACCGGCATTCAAAAAAAAACATTTTTTTCATTAAAAAACAGCTGCAAAGTGACTGTCTCTCCTCTCCCACCACCAGTTCAAAAGTAAAATCATTGTAATAGTAAGATAGTAGGCGCCCATTAACTGCACATGGTTTACCTGTTTGATGGATGTATTCAAGGAGAGTTCATTCGCTTCTTTCTTGGTCTCACAGAAGACGATGGTTCGGCCATGGCTGCCGCTGTACACCTGGATCACGTCTCCTAAAACCGCCGCGCGCTGTGACCAGTGGCATGCGATGGCCAGATGCTGCATGGGGTAGAACATGTGTATGTTAAGTGATTGGTGAGGTTGTTGCTGCTGCTCTGAAGAGAGATGGGCATATGACTAGGGATTTAACATCTAAACTTCATGATACGATGCAATATTATCACGATATGAACCTCACGCTACGATAATTATCATGATCTATAAGACTACATTTCCCTGATCCACATTGGGGAAAACTAACAGTCAATAAATTGTTACATAAGAATGAACGAAAATTTCTGTCTAGACTCATTTCCATGAGCAAATGAGTAGCCATAGCCGTGCCTGCTTGGATGTATCTTCTATTGCAGACGTCATGTTGTTGTTCTTTGGACCACCTTCACCCTAACACTTGTTAACCTCTCCCTTTAACCATTTGGAGACACACCCATACTTACTTCCACAGTTGTTGCGGTTCTCTGCGTTTTCTTTCCAATCAGGTCAACACGCTTGCAATCGGGCTTCATGTATTTCTTGGCCACATCGTAGACCCATGGAGGGCAGGTGGCCGAAAACAGGAGAGTCTGGGGGTTGGCGTCGCCATCTTGTGTGAAATGCAAACACAAGTAGGCACTGTTGTCAAATCAAGACAAAGCTGTGACACCACAAACTATGAGTAATTGCAAATAAAATGTGAATACTTGATGTTACAGAAAAGGCAATGTTCTGTTATTGCACTTCAGTTTTCAGTCATCAACTTCTTTTTTTACACTTCAAATTTTAAATGTTACTTTAAATCTGCCTTTAAGGCTATGCTACGGCACTGATCATCCCAATTTAAAAATACAAAAAAGTTGCAGATAGATCCACGTTAAAAAAATGGATTGTTCTTATTGTATTTATAAAAAGCCATTTACATGACAGTGTTGTCCATGCAATAATTACTAATTCATGAGGTAGCTGAAATTTGTTCCACTGTTGTCCATAAATGCTGCAAACATTCACAGTGCCAATGAGCGAAAAGCATCCCCCCCTCCCAACACCCCCCAATTTGATAGAGAAGAATTTTCTGAATGCTTATGATAAGCTTTCATGTGTGTGTGTGTGTGTGATTTTTTTTTTTTATGTAGCTTTCCTCGACTTTCATTTCTGAACTGTACATCAAAATCAACTATACAAATAAATACCTTTCTGATAGGAGGCGGCTAGAATTTCTTCCACTTGCTCAGCAAATCCCATGTCCAACATTTGGTCCACTTCATCCAGAACGACATGCTTCAGTTTTGTGAGGTCTAGTTTGTGATTCTGGATGAAGTCTCTGATACGACCAGGGGTTCCGACCAAAATATCAATTCCGTTACGGACGGCGTCAACTGGTTAAAAAAAATACATGATCACAATTGTTATCAGGATGACAACCAAATATAAAGTTTCGTTCCCTCCACAAGAAGGTGTACATAAACACTTGACACTCCAACTTTGTAGAAAAGTGTGGCAAGGGCCACAAAACAGCATTTCAACAATTTTCCCTGTTGTCAACGTAAATACATGAATCAACCTTTGGCAATTTATGTAAATGTAAAATTTGGTGTTTGATGTATTTAAATGAGGACGCTAGCACTGGCGCAAAGGACATTCGGGAACACTTGCAAGTTAAGGTACCACTTACATCCCAATTTTTGAAAAGCGTTCTTCATAATAAATAAATGCTTGTTTACAGAAGACTTACTCTGTGGGCTGTACGAGCTGCCTCCATAGAAACAGGAGATGCTCACTTTCTTGGCAATATCTTTAAAGTCCTTCGAGACCTGGATAGCCAACTCTCTGGTGGGAGCCAACACCAACACCTGCAGACAGATATGAGGTGAGGGGGTGGGGGAGACCAAAAAAAAAAAAAAAACCCTGTCTGTTCTGATCTGTCAGTAGTGAGGATATGGCATCAGCTAGATTAATGGGTTTAATGAGTGTGCGAACCTGGGGAGGGCGGCCTCTTGGCCGCTCGGATCCAGCCAACTGGAGCTTCTCCACCAGTGGGATGGCAAAGGAGAAGGTCTTTCCTGTTCCCGTGCGGGCTTGAGCAAGTACGTCATGCCCATCATATACGTGATCAAAGGTCTGGACCTGAATGTCAAACAGGTAGGAGACTCCTCGAGCTGAAAGCGCGAGAAAAGTGACAGAGTGTTAGTTCCAAGTAAAAAGTTAAAAAAAAAAACATTTAAACTGTAGCACAATGAAGAACTGAATCAGAACACCATTTTGTGTTTTCATTACAAGTACCACATTAACAGAGTGCCGGCACCTAGTGGTGACATTTATTTTGTCACGAACAAAGATATTGGACTGTTCTGTCAAGGTTTGCTGGACTTTTGATTTATTCATTCAAGAGCTAAATTGTAGTTCAGCAACCAAAAAACAACTCAAATTAGTTTTTGACAACAGTTTGGTGTGGAGTGTGTGTGAACGGAAACGTGATTGCTACCTTTTAGTTTTTGAATGGTGCCTTGGGAAATTCTGAAGTTGGAGAAGGCTCCTTCTTTCTGCTCAGGCGTTTCCTCCTAAAAATTGGAAAACAAATGAAATATGAGGGCTTTCAAAACTTGGGAGGAAAAAAAATCCCTACATAAAGGTCAATGCTAAATTACCTTTAATTACATAACAGTATTTAGGGGAAAAAAAGTGTCACTACCGTAACAGTATCACACATTCCTAACTTCTTATTTAATGTTTTTTATGTACATATAATAGCAATCTTACAGTTTCTTTTTCACTCTCACTGGTTGAGTCGTCTGACTGAGATGGTGTCTGGTTTGGAGTTGGAGCTGGTGTGTCAGGCATGGAATGTCCATTGATTTCAGCTTTAACGATTGCTTTAGTTTGCTTCTTTTTCATCTAAACCCAAGAAATGTAGAATAACTGCTTTTTAATTACCGGTACAAAAAAAATAAATAAATAAATTAACGATATGATTATAGTGTAGTTCATTTTTTGCACCACTTGGTAAAACGACTAGTACTAACCTCGACTGCCTCTGTGTTCTTTTTCTTCTTTTTCTTTGGTGGCTCAGAAGTGTCAGTGTTGCCATTCAGGTCAATGGCTTCATTTTTGTGGCCATTAACTTGGTCCTCTGCCAGCTTGTCTTTTTTCTTTTTCTTTTTCGGTACAGGACTTTCACAGTCCGGCTCCTCTTCTTCCTCCTGCATCAGCTTCTTCTTCAGTTTCTTGCCATCCTTTGATTTCATCTTCATGTTCAGGAAAGAAAATTGAATTGCTTTGAGATTTTTAGTCCACATTTACATGAAAAAGCAGTCTGGCCATTTATATAAAATACACTGAAGCACCACGGGTATCTGCACAATATAATATAAAACTCTAGTAAAGTATAATATAATCACATAATTGAAAAGTACCGTACATTTAAAAGCACTTACACATTAAAATAAAGTTCTTTAAAAACAATGACAGGACAAAAATAAAATGTAGCTTATTCTATTACAAGGAGTAAAAATAGTATGAAAAGTCATTTGTGAAATGTAGACATTTTACTAGACTTTTACTACACTTAAGGTTGGACTTAAAAGCCAAAAGAAATTGTTCATATCATAATACGCTACACTGCGAAGACAAAACATGACATTTTTGTTCCAGAAAAAAAAAAAATGATTTGTTCACGACGTAAGGCAAAACAACATTGTTCTTGTTTTTCTTTTGGTTCAACATGGAGGCTTTTAAGATCAGACTTCAAAGTCAAAACACAGAGTTAACGTGTTTGTGATTGAAACATTTTTTAATTCCTCTTTCCATATGGTCTTAAAAACACACAAGCCAATGGCTTTGACAAGCAGTGGATAAATCTATTTACCTGGCTCAGACATAATAGGAAAAACACAACACTTATTTTTGCCACAAGCGCTGTGGCCCAACACAGCAGTCACTCGCTGCCTCCCTCAACTAATTACAGGCTGGACACATTAAAATGACATGAGGTGACAGCCATTCACAAAGGAGCAGAAGAGAAGGAGAAGTATATTAAAGTTGGTATGCAACCAATAGAGTTAGAAAAACTAAAATATTTTAGTTTGAAAAGATAGTTTAAGATTGTATTTTTATGGAGGACACCGCAGCGTGCTATTGCAGCACAGGTGAACATGGACCACAGGTGCTTCAAAATACAGTACTGTCATCTGTTTTTCTCAAACAAAAGTGGCCCCACCACACAAGCTGTAAATCCATCATTGTTCTATGCAATTTTTATTTAACGAATGCTTTAACATGATAACAGTCATGGTCTTATTTGAGCTCTTGACCTAAAGTATGTCCTGTAAAAGAGAGTCCGTTGAATTTATAGAATACGTGCACGTCATCGCGCATTGTCACGATGGTACCTCCTCTGCCTCGATTTGAGCCTGGAAAAACCCTGTTACAGTTAAAAAACGCTTTGCGAGGCTGCCAATACAAATTGGGTTTGTAATGCAAATCGGTATTGTTTTTACAGGAAAAAAAATGTTTTATGTGAGAAGTAAATTAGAGTCCAAACAAATCTATTGTGTGCACCCTCGATTACGTTTAGAGCACATGTTGCGACATACCGTCATAGCTAGAATGTACCAAATGCGAACATATAATAACCACTAAATACAAATACTTGATGTCATACTTGTTTGTTTCCGGAAGCTTAATAGCTAACAACGTGGGGACAAAAACGTAGATCTTCACGTGCACGTGTCACGTTGTTTGAAGTATTCCGTACTCAACTTCCGGTGTCCACATTGTTTAAAGATCCGAACCGGCTCACGCGGCTTGTCAACGTGAGAACCTTGCTAGGCTAGATTGCTAATGTACAACCTCAATACAGCTGTTTCCGACTTTAAATTGTTCTTAATCTCAATGTTCATAACATTAACCCAAGTGGCTAGCTTGTAAAAAGCTAATTCTGACAAACGTGTCACATTTTCACAAGCCGCTAATCCACATTTTGACGTAGCGTGCCGCGCCACATGTCGTCTAGCATGGAAGTAGTCGTGAACACGATGCACTTCACGAGCTATTTGGATTTAAAAGGCAGTCCAAGGCACATTCTACTCACTTTTGGCGCCTTAAGGTCCGCGGCAGTGTCAATCTCTTCTTCCATGGTTTTGATCACTTCAACGACGCTTTTAGACGGCATTTCTCTCCCTGGATGGAATCCGACTTTGTGGACACACAGGCAATGTCTCGGCCACGCGGATGGAAAAGAACATACATGGTGCACGGGCACATGAAGACGAGAGTTGAGCATAGAAATACACGCGATAGATAAGCTAACGGGGACCCATACTGCAAATTATGTATTTATAATTATATAAGTGACTGATGTATATACTTGCATACACAATATCTACATATAGAATATGAGATATTTATCGTGAAATCTACACTGTATAAAATACTTATGAAAAATGTAGGCTGACAGTACGGTATCACACCAAAAATGTGAGCCCTTATAATTAATCGCCATGAAAGGTGTGGTGGGGGAATATTCGGGTTAGGGGGGATGACTGATACTTTACCAATGGAATTTTTTTTTTAAATGATAAAACAGGTCAACACATATTTTTTATCAGAGAGGGCTTCCTTTACGTGTCACGAAATGTATTTTTGACGCTGGTTCATTTTTTTTCCTTGGACATGCGGTTTTTGAGACGTTGTCTTTTTTTTTTTAATTGAACTTACACAAAAAAGCAAGGAAAAAAAACTTTGCCATCACCCGCATTTTTGGTTATGCATTTTTAATGAGCGTTTATGTACTTCCGGGTCAGTTTGGCGACTTTAACCTCCAATGTGCGCGTTTGTTTGACAAATGGCAATCCGTCGAGGTCGGATAGAGTTGTGCTGGAGGACTTCGAATTGTTGTTTTTAAATAAAATAAAATAAAATAGCGTTACCCGGTAGATAACTACACAAACGCTTGTTCAAAAATGCGTTCCTCTCGAAGAAAAGCTTTGCGTGATCTGGCAATGAGCTACTTGGGGAACGAGTAGTTTGTTTTCGCTAATACAGTACTTTCATATGGATTGTTTTGGTTGTGGTAGATTCACTACTGTTTGTAGTATCTCAAACAAGGGTAATGTACCTAACAACTGTTGACGATGACATTACATCAGTTTAATTGCATAATACCATGATGTTTTAGGAGTCCACTGTCCTCGATTTGTGGATTACCATGTTAATCCACAAATTTTGATTACCATGATCCATGACCATGGTGAATGTGAGTCTCCACGGACCAAGAAAAAGACAAATTTTGGGACATGCACTGGTATTTTTTTATTGATAATGGAGGGAAAAAAGACATAGGCACCTAATGCTTTTAGGTTCAGAATATCAGTACTAACTTCAAATTTTTTGTGCAGTGTAGTGGGCACTGGTTATCACAGCCACATTCACAGTTCCGAGTTTGGGGGGTTGAATCCAGCTTTCTGCCATCCTGTGAGTTTTCTGTTCTCACTGTGCTAACATGGGTTTTCTCAAGTTTCTCCCACATTCAAAAAACATGCATGTTAGGTGAATTGAGACTAGTGTCCAGTTTATATGTGAATACAGTATTTGCTTCAGATTAATAGTAGAATATAAAAGAAACAAAATGATTTGTTTTCATGTCTTTTTATTAGCTCAGTGTAAATCTGCTGTAACAAGTGTAGAGAATGCCACAACGTTTTTCACAAATTAAAGACTCCTCCACAAGCATGAACCCACAGTGTCCTTAAGCGTAGTACTGCAAGTTGGCCTTCTTCTTGGCTTGCACCTCCAGGATTCCCTCCATGTAATCCTCGTGGTTCAGCTCTGTGGCTCCACGGCGCAATGCGATCATACCCGCCTCCACGCACACAGCTTTGCACTGGGCTCCATTGAAGTCGTCGGTGCAGCGAGCCAGCTCTTCATAGTTAACGTCGGGACTCACATTCATCTTGCGGGAGTGAATCTGCATGATTCGGGCTCTGGCCTCCTCATTTGGCATGGGGAACTCGATCTTCCTGTCCAGACGACCTGAACGCAGCAGCGCCGGGTCCAAGATGTCCACTCTGTTGGTTGCTGCAATCACCTGCACGTGTGGACAAGATGATTACTGACTTTCTAGATAGCAAAGTAGTACATCCCAGGACGTATACGGAGAATCTTCGCTCCAAATACAGTGGATATAAAATGTCTACACATCCTTGTTCAAATGACACTTTTTTTAACATAAAAAAAAAATGTATACCAAAATAAATAATTTCCTTTTATCCATTTTTGAGAGGGGAAGTAAAAATAGACATTTGAGATAATGTATTTGCAGAGGTCTGCACACGCTCTAACAACTGGGATCTACATCCCAGTTCACTAATTACATTCAAAATCATGTTCAGTGGAAGTCAGCACATCCCTAACATCATTTCCGGTAAAGTGCATCTGATTACGGTAACCCAAAATAATTTTCAGATGTTCTAGTAAGCTTTTGCTGACATTTTTCGTTTGCTTTCGAGCAATCAGGTGATAATTATTGTGAGAAATTATTGAAATGTTAAGTGCCTTCACACAAATGTATATCATTAAGTTTAATCATAAAAGGTGAATTTGAAAAAATATATATTTCGGAGCAATCAAACTTGTCGATTTTCACCTTAATCACTATAAAAAAAAAATGTATACCAAAATAAATAATTTCCTTTTATCCATTTTTGAGAGGGGAAGTAAAAATAGACATTTGAGATAATGTATTTGCAGAGGTCTGCACACGCTCTAACAACTGGGATCTACATCCCAGTTCACTAATTACATTCAAAATCATGTTCAGTGGAAGTCAGCACATCCCTAACATCATTTCCGGTAAAGTGCATCTGATTACGGTAACCCAAAATAATTTTCAGATGTTCTAGTAAGCTTTTGCTGACATTTTTCGTTTGCTTTCGAGCAATCAGGTGATAATTATTGTGAGAAATTATTGAAATGTTAAGTGCCTTCACACAAATGTATATCATTAAGTTTAATCATAAAAGGTGAATTTGAAAAAATATATATTTCGGAGCAATCAAACTTGTCGATTTTCACCTTAATCACTCCCCAAGAAGTACAGAAGCTCTCAGCTTCGGAAAAGTTAGTAAATCCTAATTTAAAGGCTTGCAGTGTGGTTAACTGTTCTGAGAAACATTACCTTGACTTGCATGTTGGGTTGAAATCCATCCAGCTGATTGAGAAGCTCCAACATGGTCCTCTGCACCTCCCTGTCTCCCGCCTTCTCGCTGTCAAATCTCTTAGTACCAATGGCATCCAGCTCGTCAATGAAGATGATAGATGGGGCCTTCTCCTTGGCCAGGGCAAAGGCATCTCTCACCAACTTGGCTCCATCTCCGATGAACATCTGCACCAGCTGTGGACCAGCCAACTTCAGGAAGGTTGCTTTTGTCTGAGCCGCACAGGCCCTAGCTAGGAGGGTCTTCCCCGTCCCTGGTGGTCCATACATTAGGACTCCTTTAGGAGGCTGGATGCCCAGGTTTTCAAACTTTTCCTTGTGGTTCATGGGCAGGACGATTGCCTCAACCAGCTCCTGGATCTGCTTGTCCAGCCCTCCGATGTCGCTGTACTGCTCGGTGGGGCGCTCGTCAACCTCCATAGCTTTGACTCGGGAGTCATACTCAGTGGGTAAGGTCTCCAGGATCAAGTAGGAGTCTTTGTTGACACCCACCAGGTCCCCGGGCTTCAGCTTCTCGGCGTCCACCAGCCCGATCACCGGCAGGAAGTAAGTTTGCCGGGTGGACGTCTTGATGACAGCGCATTTTCCTTTTCTCTGCGAGTCGAGATCCACGTTCGCCCCGTCTTCTTCTTGGTCGTTGGGGTCCACATCCAGCAGCTCGATCACGTTCGACACGAGATATGGCAGGGTTTTGTTCACCTTTATCTTCTCCGTGTTTTCTTTAATTTTATCTTTCATAGCTTGCAATTCGTGGGTCACCCTCAGAACTTCGCTCTTCATTATCTTGATCTCGCTGTCGAGGAGTCGAGTTCGCTGAACTATCTCCTCCGTAGACATTTTTAACACCTCTTCGCCGATTCCATCTTCCACTTCGTCCCAAACTGATTTGTCACTCAGAGACGCCATCTTGATTCTGTCCTTCGTAACCTATGACACCGGAAGATAAAACATTCATCTTCCGGAAGTAGCAGATTGACTGTAGTTGCCGGATGAATTTGTGCCACTTACATAGAAGATGACACCAATTGCAAGCTAAAGAAAATACGGTTTTGTGTCGACCCCGCGTAAGTTGGCAGCCTCATTTGAAGGCATTTGTTCGTTTTCGGTGTGTTGAGGATGTAGCACGTTTCATGTGGCGTTAGCTCTTGTTGCTAACAGTAGCTCGGCGGGTAGCTACCGCCACCTGACTAGAAAGTACATTTACAATTTTCAAAAGTAGGGAGTAAAAGTAACAAGTCATCAGAAAAATAAATACGAAAGTACATTGAAAATTCTACTTAAGCAGATAAACTAAGTATTTGGTCTTTGTTACTTCCCGCCTCTGGTTGTAATTGGTTCCTATCAAACATTTTCACGCAGGGTCCAACTGTCAAGAAAGAAGGGCAAAGAGGACTTTCTCTTGGCCGACTTCAGAAAAGTGTTTCTCCTGTTTGTCAAACTACTGGACACGCAACTGTTGAGCAGTTGCCACACAAGCGACCGTGTCGGTGTGTGCGTTTCTGTTCCCTGAGGTGATAAGTTAAGAAGATGGATCAGAACAACAGCATACCAGCATTTCAGGGGCTGGCCTCCCCCCAGGTAACATAATTTCCAGTTCATTTCTACTCCCCTATCTATATCGCATGTACAGTATGTGTAAGCGAATCACAATACATATTTTAAATGGCGTGTGCTGTCATTTTTACTGGCACGTGTGTGACTACATTTTCTTGATCAGCTTTGGGGGAAATTCTCACACAATCCGTTAGGATGCCCTAAATGGAATTTTGTATGAATGTTTCATCAAATTATGTTACTGTATCTCATTAGATTAGGTTTATGTCAATATGGCTGTTCAGCCTAAATGTTTTTTTTTTGTTGTTGTTGTTTTTTTGCAGGGTGCCATGACACCAGGAACGCCCATCTTTAGTCCCATGATGCCATATGGTTCAGGCCTGACACCTCAACCCGTTCAAAACACAAACAGTTTATCTATACTGGAGGAACAGCAGCGGCAGCAGCAGCAGCAGCAGCAGCAGCAACAGGCGCAACAAGCACAACAGGCTAATGCAGGTACATGACATATGATCATTTCTGCATCCCTTTGGAGATGTGTATGTTAAGCAGACAACAAACATGGGAATATAGATGCTTTGTCTACTTGCGGTTAGTGAAGTTCATAATTGTGAGAGGAGAAGCTGTTTTCCAGGCCTTCCAGGTACATCGGGGCAGGCTCCTCAGCTCTTCCATTCCCAGGCAGTCACAGGTTCAACGACCACAGCGCTTCCAGGGAACACCCCCCTGTACAACACTCCACTGACCCCCATGACCCCCATCACACCAGCCACACCAGCCTCAGAGAGCTCTGGAATTGTGCCACAGCTACAGTATGTTTCAACATTAAGAGAATGCATTCAGGGCTGTGAACGCCAATAACATTTCATTAACGTCACAAATCTATGACCAACCATTTTGGCCGTTCATGAATCTCATCAACCATTTCCTCTTTCCTCACCACCAGAAACATTGTATCGACAGTTAATCTAGGCTGTAAATTGGACCTGAAGACCATTGCACTGAGAGCCAGGAATGCAGAGTACAACCCCAAGGTAAATGTCATTTCAGCTTTACTGTAGAGGCATACTTCTCACCATTTATTGAGCCTGGCAAGTCACATATTTTACTGTACCAAAGAAAAATCTCATGGGATACCACCAACTATATATGTCACAAAAAATGTATAAATTGAAATGGGGTGAGCGTGTGTGGTTTATCTTTATAATAGTGTGTTTTCACTTGTTTCTTGATTGCGTATTTATTTTTAACCATACTCTGTGCAGAAAAAACGAGCTAAGTATAACTTACTTTGGGGGCTAAAACGGATCATTACGTTTCCATTCATTTCATTAGGAAATATTACCACGATTCATGAACGTTTCAAGTAACTAATTGGCTCACGAATTAAGATCATAGAGGTTCTACTGTATTCTGTTGTGTGGATACACATTAATCACACCTTCAGATCTCTAATAGAACAGCGTTGATTTGTTCTGCCCGTCATTATACGCCACGGGCATAGATGGATAAACAAATATATTAAGTAGTTAATTTGAGTTGCATGAAATTAGATGATTTCCCGCTACATAACTGATCCCGCATAGCACACGCAGTGGTTGGGAATCCTTGGGCCAGAGTAACATGTACTGTATAATACCACGTTGGTCAACGTTGTTACATTGCTTCCTCTGTTTTAGCGTTTTGCCGCAGTCATCATGAGAATACGAGAACCCCGCACCACAGCTCTTATTTTTAGCTCTGGGAAAATGGTCTGCACAGGTGCAAAGAGGTTAGAAGAGATTATCTGCTCAAGCGCAATAAACACCTTTTCCATATTCCTTCCTCTGAATCTCACATTGAGCCTGTTGTATTCCTAGCGAGGAGCAGTCACGATTAGCGGCCAGGAAATATGCTCGTGTGGTGCAAAAACTCGGCTTTCAAGCCAAGTTTTTGGACTTCAAGATTCAGAATATGGTGGGCAGCTGTGACGTGAAGTTCCCCATTCGTCTGGAAGGCTTGGTCCTCACGCATCAACAGTTCAGCAGGTATGTTTCACTGGAACATAGTACTTGACAAAAAGAGCCAGCAAATCGTCCTGATACTTGACCATCCAACGGGCAAATGACAGAAAAGTGTTGACAAGCTCTATATGAGATTAAAACTGAACAGTTGAAAGTGTTCATTATTTATTTTTACTGCCATAGGTCAAGGGTGTTAAACTCATTTTTGTCATGAGCCACATTTTAGTGATAGTTTCCCTTGGAGGGCCGCTATGATTGAAACCAAATAAAGAAAATCAATGATAACGGTTTATTCAACTATTGTTTAAGTTACTGTAATGAGGGGTTTGGTTCCAAGAAAAAGCTTACAATATCTCTTATTTATTACTTATTGAGAATTTTAAATTTTGCCTTTTAGGAAGCATCATGTAAGTTGCCATGTTTGATTTGCTTTCGGGGGCCACATAAAATGATGCGGTGGACCAGATCTGGCCCCTGGGCCTTGAGTTTGACACCATGCCATAGGTGATTTACTTTCAGACTTTTTTTTTTTAAACCAACCTGCATTGTTTTATTTTCTTGCAGCTATGAACCTGAGCTGTTTCCAGGGCTGATTTATCGAATGATCAAACCCAGAATCGTCTTGCTCATATTTGTTTCCGGGAAGGTGGTATTAACAGGTAATATCTGCTTCTCTGGAGTCATCTTTCATTTCATTAATTTGAACGCAGTCTCGCACTCCTGGAGATTTAGAAATATACAGGTTAAAGAGTGTGTTTCACTGTTCAACTCGGTCACTGATCGTCATTCAAGTGTTTCATTTTAATCAAGTCACTTTTTCTACATTTGTGTCAAGGTGCAAAGGTGAGAGGTGAAATCTATGAAGCATTTGAGAACATCTACCCCATCCTGAAAGGTTTCCGCAAGACGACGTAGACCCTTGGCACCTTCTTCCACAGCCATTTTATTTTTATTTTTCCAAGTCTTTTTAAACGTCTTCTGACATGTGAACTGCACATTTGATAGTTGTGCAAGTATGTGACTTTTTATTTTGAATAACTATTTACAAGTATATGTTCATCTGATCATTTCCACGACTATTTTTATGACATGTTCACGCTTGTTTTCACTAGTTTTAAAGGTTTTTCAAACCCTTGTACATAAGTCTGAAAAAAATGCTGACCGTTTCTTTTTTGTTCATCTTCAAGCGGTTTTAAATAGTTTTATACATTTTTTTAAATCATTTTCTGTTCCATTATACAATGAAGTAGTTTCTTTGGATTCTTTTTCTGCTTATGTTTCAGTTGATGTATAGTCGCCGGCAGATGCTGGGTTTGTGTGTGAGATTTTGGAACAATCCTCTCAAATTCAAGGTTTCTGTATCAAAATATTGTAGTTTAAACTTGACAAGTTAGAAATGGTTACATTGATTGATCTTCTGGTGGTTAAGGTGATGACGCACAGGAACCTTTTCATTTGGCCTGTATGCTCACTGTAACATCTAAAATCACAAATTTCTTTGGTCTATTGAAAGAAACATTGATAGGCAGCTTCTCAAATGCTCTCATACAATGTTATACTTTGAATAGTGTTCCTGCACTTGACATGAGCACCCGCTCCTGAGATGTTAGCAATTTTGTTTTGTTTTTTCAACAATGCCAATTTGCTCTCAACGTGTTTGAAAAATGAGTTGAATGCTTTGATCTAAAAGAATGCAGTATTGAAATTTGCCCATGTACAATAAATCTGTACATAGTGACCCTTGTGAAAGCTTCCTTTTTACATTCTAAATGAACAAATCTGATGACAATTTTTACAATTGGTTTTATTTTAAACTTTCAGTAAGTAGGTATCTCCCTTTAATCAAGCAAATTTCAGTCAAGGTCAACATTTTAACCATAGTGTGTATGAGCATATTCTGTTTGAGATTGCTGGAAAATGCAGGTAAAGTAATATGGGATGATAAGGCACAAGGTCTTATGTTCTTTTTACCAATTATTAACTCAGTAAGCTATGCAAATAGTCTTGGGAGCTGGGGATGGAAGCACTCTAAACCAGTTGAAGACATGAACAGACTTGTCAAAATTAACAGTAAAATATCAGGGGGAATAAATGCACCATAAATGTACAACAAATTAATAAGTACTGTAGCGCGATAACTGAGCATGCACTAATCTACCTCGTGACGACAGTAGACTGCCACACAAGCTATTTTGTTGCATGCAATTTGTAATTTCTATGTATGACTGGACTAGTTGTGTGGGGAAATAAAGTGCCAGTATTATAAAATGAATATTAACCAAGGCCATAGAGATATTATGGTTGTTTAATTTGGCTTTGCTGCTCTGTACTGAAGTCCTGCTTCCAAACAAACTCAAGGCAGTATTGATCGCTGTTGTTACAGCTGACCGAGCAAGTGAATATCGCCAGAGTCCCCCAGTCAATACTGACACCTGTGGAGTCCACGTGCAGACTGTTCAGCAGCTGGGGCATCACCTTAATAAGTGCACACAAAACCCAAAGGTGAGAATATGAGGGGGTCAATGAACAATTTTGACATAAAAAGACCATTTAATAAAACAACCTGAAATTCAAAAGTCCGCTTGGCGCCACAGGTGCATACTGGGATATCTGTATCTGAAGGGATGTGCTGCGAAGAAACCCACAAAGGAGAGCCACCCCGACTGTAACGCAACACCTGTACAAACAGCACAAAAAAAAAAGACAAAACAGTATAACCTAACAAGTCAGCTGCAATCGTTGCAGAGGCTTTTAACCTGCTGTGGCTCAGGTGCAATCTTCTTTTTAAAGCGCTGGAATACTTTGTTGTCCTCAGTCTCATGCATTGCCATCTCCTCCAAGTCCGTCTCTGCTAGCACTAAAATAAAATACAAACACATCATTGCAAATCCTCGCAATATTAAAAATTGTGTTATTTCCACTACTGAACGTGGTCACGGGTCAAGAAGCAAAATGGTACTCGATCGAGGTTAGTGTGGAGGAAACAGGTGTGTCCAAAATGTAGTCACTTTGTTTTGCTATTACAGTTGTATAAAAAACATCCAATGTCTCGAGACAGACATAGGCTAAGGTGGAGAGTGGAATTTTCACCACTTCTAGTCCCGTAGGTCAGCAATTCTCAACCACCGTGCCATGAGAGATCATCACCCATTTCATTTTCGCAAAAAAAAAAAAAAAAAAAAAAAAAAAATGCATTCACGATAAATAGTTTTTTGTTCATCCATCTGCAGTGACAGGCAGAGCAATTGGATGTTCTTCCACTAGATGGCAGAAGATAGTTTACCTGTGTACACTATACCCAGTTGCCATTCACTCAAAGGGATAACTGTAGAACTAAACAGGCACAGATGTCATGTTGTTGAGAATAGAGATGAGATCATTATTTAATTATACAGTACACTTTTGTTGATATTTTAGTTTGGTGGCCTGCCATATAAGATTTTTATCATTTAAAATATGCATATGCCTTGTGTTGGGATTGTAAAACACAAATCTGAACAGTGACTGCATCTATGGCACATTTGTACACCAAAACGTGACACCAGAGTATGGAAGTGTTTACTTTCTGCCAAGGAGAGAGAGTCTGCACTGGTCTCAGTGACGGTCATCTCGCTATCTCCTTCATCGCCCTTGTCATTGTCGTCCTCTTCCTCTGGCTCAGTTAAAAGTTCAAACTCCGGGAAGACAAATGGAGAGTCCACCATTTTCTGACATCCACCGCACTCCTTCTTGTGCGTGTGTTTCCAGTGAAGTGTCTGGTGGTGCTTCCCGCAGTATGTGACGGCGTGGCAGCGAGAGCAGGCTTTGTTGCCGGGGCAACCGCAAACCCAACACAATTTCACTCCAGATGCAGGCAGCACGCTCTGGTCTGGATTCAAGTCACTGGGGGGTTCATCCTCTGAAGATGTACAGGGGTAGAGGTGGGATAATATAGATTATTGTTGTATTTCCTCAAATAATGGCGATCCCTCGAATGCAGTTCAAGCCCCAGGAGCGAAATCTGGCCAAAATAAAGCCCATCTTTCCATAAAGATTTGTTCTTTTGGATTTGGCAGAAAATATGTGCAAAATTTTAAATTTCTCTTCACTTTATAATCAACACTAAACACCCCCCCCCCACTAAATCAATTCTTAACATACGTTGAACAACGTTTTGTATAATTCAGCTCAAACATGCTTTTACAAATAAACACTTGCCACAACCTCCAGCTGAGGAATTCCCCCTGAACGCAATATGAGGAAAGAAATAAAATGTGTTTCCAATGGCAATTTCACATATTTTCGACAAGAAGGCCATTCATAATACAGATTCAGTACATATATATTCCGAAGTCAGTAACGTTCCTATTTCAATCGACCAACCTGGTGGGGGGTCGTAGGAATAAAACTCATTCCTCCGAGGCAGCTGACTTCTGAAAACTACAAGTGAAGAGAAAATTGCCATTACTATGTGAGGCAATCAAAAACGTGGTATCTTTCACGGGTCCACATACCTTTCATACTGCGGCTGTCGTTGTGTGTGTAGCACTGTGGAGTTTTACAACAAAACACAAAGAGGGTTCTGTGGAAACTTCTGTCCTGACCGGAGATTGGGGCGTACACCTGAGGAAAACATTAACGAAGGTTGATCCGCGGTTTCGGGTACACAACAGTACAATCACACGAGAAATTTGAATTAAAACTTGGTTCACTCCTGACTCTGGGTCACTAACCTGGAGCAGAAAGGCCATAGGCAGGCGGCATGTCTCGCACTCCAGTCTGTCCAGCGACGGCAGGTCTCGCTGGCAAAGCCACGCCGGTTTGCCGCCGACCTTACTGGGGAATTGCGGCGAACGAAGCCTCCAAGACTCCGCGTCGTCCAGGAAACCCAAAACGACCTCCAATGAAGACATGACGTCTAATTGCTGGGATAAAAAACTGGACAGTGCACTAGACCGGAACTACGGCGCGAATCAACACATGTGTGGCCCAACACGGAAGTATGTCCGTGTAGAAATACTAGCTAGCATTCTTAAAGATCCGATATCAGTGCTCTCTCTTTGGACTCTCTATGGTTATGCATACTGTAACTATAAATCTATTTATTAGTTGTGCTCTGAAAATACCCATATAATATACCGGGTACGTTGCAAAATAAAACCGCGAGGCACTTTTTGTGGAAATTGTTTTCGTGCTAATGCATTAATTAAAACACATACTTGTATCTCATTTTAATTTGTGTATTACTTTTGTGTTATATTTATTAATGGCTTGCACTTTCATTTTGTCGTGAAGCACACATTTATTTGGCTACCGTATCTTGCACGCGATATTGAGAACTTATAATTTTATTTAATCGGACAACCGAAGCATTTGCACGTCACTTCATAATCATTGAATCAACCACATCTATCGTTTCTTTTTTTCATGTAAAACGGTGGAGGTCTGCAGCCAGGTGCATCTTGAAAATCCGACTTCCCAGAGTTATCGAATGCAGCATGACTCAAAATATTTCTAAGCATTTAATAGGCCAAAAGCTAGAGGTAAGGGAGAAATGAGTAGTTTATTGTGTTGTTTTTTTCGGGTGCGGGGCACCGGCGACGGGTACCTATATATACAGTTGGTAACCGTAAAAAAATTCTGAAATTCGGAATCCCATCATGTTTTTTTTTTTGCAGAATGTGGCAGTGACTGATTTGTTGAGACATGTATGACTTCTATCTAAAATCTTATGAACAGAGATCATCAGTCACGTCACTATTTAACTCATATTTAACGCCTACGACCACGAATGCTAAATGTACCTGCACATTTGATCTTTGTAAAGTATCATCAGATTATTTCATTTAAGATTAACCCAGTTTACAAACCCAGAAAACAAGAGAGACGTGAGGGTCTCACCTGAGAACTGGACTTGACTTCCCCTTTAATCGATTATAATGTCAACTTGTCAGAGTATCCAATAAAATAGTGCGTGTCATCGCGTTGTCTTCTAAATTACAAACAAAGCAAAAATATTAAATCTTGAATACAAGTAAGCAGACAGAAGTTAAATGTTTCCTAATTAAAGTCTCTCTTTCTTTCTCTCTCTCTCGCTCTCTCTCTCTCTCTCTCTCTCTCTCTCTCTCTCTCTCTCTCTCTCTCTCTCTCTCTCTCTCTCTCTCTCTCTCTCTCTCTCTCTCTCTCTCTCTCTCTCTCTCTCTCTCTCTCTCTCTCTCTCTCTCTCTCTCTCTCTCTCTCTCTCTCTCTCTCTCACACACACACACACACACACACACACACACATACGAGAACACACGCGCACACATACACTGTAGTGATGTCATTTGAAGCGGAGTTTGGGGCTGTGGACCGGAGCACCATTCGTTGAATCTCTTTACTTTGAAATGGACGTTGACTTTTGAAAAAGCCACGATGCACAATGTAGCTTAAAATGGACGCGATGTCATTTCGTGACCAGGAATAGTTAAAGTCGCGATCGCCCAGTCATGGAAAGTTAAGAGTAGTCAAAAAGCGTCATCGCCCGGAAGATAGCAGAAAAATGGGCGAAGCGAAAAGCCGCCGCCACCCCGGCACTTCTTCGTAGGGCGGCTTCATGTCCCCCTCCTCCCCGATGCTTCCGAAGACAGCACCCGTGTCTCCAGCTCCGCCCGTCCCACCGAGGAGACTCCGTGGCCGGGACGGGGGCTTGGGCAAGACGCGGCGGGCCGGAGGAGCGGAGAGGCGGGTGAAGTGTGTCCTGGTGGGCGACGGAGCTGTGGGTAAAACCAGCCTGGTGGTCAGCTACACTACCAATGGATACCCCACCGAGTATGTCCCCACTGCCTTCGACAACTTCTCCGGTAAGATGATGGCTCTTAACCGACTGATACCTTCTCCACACAATATACACGAAAAAGAAGACGTGTTGTCAAGTGTGTGTAAAGTCTGAACGTTTTGCAGTCATGGAATGTTTCCGTTTTCACGGGAATATATTTTCGTATATTGATTTTACACAAAAACATTCTATAAACCATTTTAACTTTTCAGTTAATTTCCACGTGTTTTTCCTTTCCTTGTTTAAAGCGTGCTTTATAGTACACGAGGTGGTCGGTTTAGTTGGTAGATTATGTGTGAGGAAACATAATTCATTGCTGAGATACATCAACAAAATTACACTGGTGTAAAATTGGTTTGAGGTTGTCGGCTGATACTTTTCACTGGCTTAACAAGTGTCTAAAATGCCCCAAATTCCCAATCGATGCCATTCAATAGCTGTATTCCTATGTGTACTTAAAGTTTATGATTTTAAAGGCATAGCTCTCTGGTATCATCTTTTTATTGATTTTATAATCTATTAATTTGCGTGATTTCATCGAAAAAATGGCGAATTTGCGTTTTTCTTGCTGAAATACTGTACTTGGGCGAGTCATGAAGTGTGGCAGTGAGCAGCCGAACCTCACCTGAGATTGCGCAACCTTTCACTCACTGGGTTGAGGTTTGTACTTGTCAATTCCCTGTTCGGGTGTCTCTTCACGTCTCTAATATAATGTTTTCTGACCATTTTGTTATGCACTCTTTCCCATAGTTAGGCACACATTCAATATTGGTGCAATATATATTTAGTTTTGCTGAGCGCATAAAATGGCAAATATTGTGCAAGGTGAGGCAGAAACTCTGCTTCACATAGGCGGACTTACCATTAGGCAAACACAGACGATGCCAGTGACCCCCCACGGCCCCCAAACATCTCAAAGAAATGTGTTCGCATAATACAGTACATTTTTCTTTGATTCAAAGCAATTATTATTTTAGTCTTAATTGTTTAAAAAAGCCTCAACAAGCTGAATTTATGATATTTTAAAATAGGTATTTCATGCTGTGTAAAATTGTGTTCCTTGTGTGTGTAGCGGTGGTTTCAGTGGATGGGCAACCAGTCAAACTTCAACTTTGTGACACAGCTGGGCAGGTAATGGATCTCTCACACACGCACACGCATGCACGCACGGTCACACACTTCCTGTAACTTTATTTGTAATCAAGACAATGCCCTGACAGTGAAAGGAAAAGCCCAATCTGTGTTTCCTTTGTTCCAAAGCCATTCTAAACTCGTAGTCATCTATTTTCCTGTCTTCGTCTAATTTTGTGTGAACAGATTACAAAATACTAATACAAAAAAAATGCATTAAAAGTTTTGACATGTCGTGAAAGGTCAAGTTTTTGAGGGTTGGACTTGACTCAGTGCACCAGCTGATGCGTCCTTTTGCAAGGAAATAATTCTCTGGCTTGGCGTTTGCAGCTGTTTGCCTGACATCAAGTATCGAATGTCATCGTAGCATGCCAAGTATTCATCGCGATTTGCTCAAAGTGGAGCTGCGCTAATTTTCATTATCGTCCCTTTCGATGGGATCCACTGTGACCCTTGGACGGACAAAAAGAGGAGAGAAACTACAATTTTATATTATGCTGATGCAATAATATTTGATCTTTGAAAATCAATAGACCACGCTTCTTTTTCAAAGGCCAGAGGAAGTGCATCATCGTCACCTTGTTCCCCCTCCTCCATCTGTTCTTGCGTCTTCCTCTCCTTGTCAATCCCCCTCCCCCCAAAAGTACTATTGCACTCATGTGTGACCCCCCCCCAAAAAAATACTACTTACTGTACCTCCTCGCCTCTGAGTGATGCCGTGTGGGTGTCCCCTCCTCTGCAGGATGAGTTTGACAGGCTGCGCCCGCTCTGTTACACCAGCGCGGACGTTTTCCTGCTGTGCTTCAGCGTGGTCAGCCCCGTCTCCTTCCAGAACGTGCCTGAGAAGTGGATCGCCGAGATAAGGAGGCACGCCCCCTTCGCGCCGCTGGTTCTCGTTGGGACTCAGTGTGACCTCCGAGAAGATGTCAAGGTTGGGCCATTCTGTTCATCTGTTGTTGTTTTTTTTTTTTCTCCTCAATATTTCACTTTAAGATACAATGGTCCTCGTTGTGTGTATGTTTTAACAAACGCGAGCAATAGATTTATCTGCATTACAGTAAACAGTATCAGATATATTTATTCTAAATTGTCCCCAGGTGTGATTGTGAGTATGAATGTTTTTTTTTTTTTTTGTCTATGTGTGCCCTGCGATTGGTCGGCAAACAGTTCACAGGGTGTACCCCGCCTACTGCCCAAAGACAGCTGGGAAAGGCTCCAGCACGCCGGCGACCCTTGTGAGGATAAAGCTGATCAGAAAATGGATGGATGGAAATTATCTATAAATGTAAATTATTGTTGTGCCATGCAATAGATTAGTAATCAGTCCAGTGTGTACCCTGCCTCCCACCCAAAATCAGCACGAATATGCGGTATCATATGAAGACAAGCCATATATAAAATGGACAGCATGATTTTAAACTAACATTAAGGTGGGATCCAAAGTATGTTTCAGTGTGATCATTTAGGGTAATTTAAGGAGCGGACAGGACAAACTCAAAATAAAAATCACTCTCCTTTGGCAAATTGAACCTTTTCTCATTCAATGCACCCCAAATCGGTTGAAAATTAAAAAAGTGAATTGTAGAAAATGTCTCTATGGTCTCTAAAAGGTTAAAGTTTGTCGTAGATCGACGTGATCAAGTCATAGAAAGAAAGCAAGCTCCCTTCCTAATGATGAATAAATGCTCTGAATAGATACAGAATGTTCTGACCATGTTTTTCTCCACAGATTTTGATCGACTTGGCTAAGTACCGAGAGAGGCCGGTGGACCCAGCCGATGCTAGAGAATGTGCGGCTGAGATCGGTGCTGTGGCTTACGTGGAGTGCTCATCGCTGACCCAGAAGAACTTGAAAGAAGTTTTTGACACGGCCATTCTGGCCAGCCTGCAGAACCAAAGCTCCCAGAAGCACTCCAGAGGGAAACCGAAACGGCGAACCAAGCAAATGCAGACGCCCGATAAGATGAAAAGTTTGTCCAAGTCGTGGTGGAAAAGGTACTGCTGTGTGGCGTAAAGCACTCCAGATTGCTATCCTGACAACACTTTCGAGACAAACCTGAACTCGGAGCCTGAGTCAAACCTTTTTAAGGAGTGTTGATGGAAACCAAAGTTACATTTGTGTTATCACGTGGGACATTCACGACCGAACTCCAGTCTCTTTCGGCGTGCACTGAAAAAAACAAGAAGACGTGTGTCCTTGAGCTAGTCCAGTCAATGGGTGATCCGACTGCAGCGTGACCCTTTGTTGGGATGTCTATCGTGACCTGCTGGGGCAGCAAACGGACGGTGGAGGAGGCTGATTTCGGCAAGAAGTGAAACATTGTTGAGAATTATTTCCCTCTATTTGAATGTGAAGAGATCACATCTCTTTAAGACCTTCTTTTAGCACCTGAATTGAACATCGCATTTACGTGGGGTTAGAGCTCAGTCCACTTATTTGATTAGCCAAACTGAAACTGAACGTCTGACGGCGAGTCCACCAAATGGACATTATGGAAGTCGCAGCATGTAAACAGCAAAATGGACCAGACCAAAGAAAGACCCACACTTCCTACCGCTGTTCTTTTTCTCCGTAGTAGACAACCCAAAGATGGTTGACCAGGTCAGTTGGTAAAAAGCCCAAGATTAAAATGCTTAAAGTGCTCATAGCGCTACTTATGCTATCTGAAGAAGGTCAAGACAATACCCGGCCAAGAGATTAGTATCAAAGTCTTATCCCGTAACAGGAAGTGAGTTGTTCGGTTGCATCGGCATCGAGGATCTTAACGCTATGACTTCTAGTGAAGATAACCGTAAATCCTCTGCTTGCTGGCACGCGCTTGACCACGACTGTCATCCATTTCCTTTTTTAGACTTTTTGATTATCATGAGATCATCGCTTCCAGGTGCAGATTGTTGAGGGCTTTCTTTATCTGTTGGGTTGTGGCACACTGTATGAACAAAAGTATGCGGACATTACGCAGGCAGGACGTGAACACGGAAGAAAATAGGGAGTTAGTCCCTCTTAGCAACAATAACAGCTTGCACGCTTCTGAGAGCCTTTTACAAGATGTTGCAATGTGTCTCTGGGATTTTTTTTTTTTTTTTTTTGTCCATTCATCCAGCTGTGAGATCAGCGATGCTGGACCCGAGAGAAGCCCCCGGTGACTCACAAGCTCTTCTCTAGTTCATCCCAACAGTGTTTGATTGGGTTCGATTGTGCAATTGCAACAGAAAAGGGTCTTCCCTTTAACGTAGAAGCATACAATTGTTCAAAATCTGTTGCCATTAGACTTTACATGATCAGGATTTTGGAGCTGATCGCTGATCTCAGATAGGCAAGTTATAAAAAAAAAAAAAAAACTGATGATAAGATGGATCAAACTATTAAAAGTATTTATACAATTATGTTATTTGTGGGGGGCCCACAATTCACATATAACTGATGTCTATTGAAAAGCATTGGGAAAAAATAATATTTCAACTGAAAAATTCCCCCAAACTCTGGTGAACATTCTATACATGATAAAAAGGCCGACTCAGACAATCCGATCTGTGTGAAATCTACTTGTCATTATTGTTGAATTAAAACTCAAAAGGACCTAAAGTGTCTTCCAAATCCCATGTAGAGAGTATGTGCTAATACTCTTGTTGGTAGAGTGTGCGCCATCTTCCAAAGTGTCCAACAGTGATGACCACTAGCCCTGGAACTTCTTTTGCAGCCCATTCAGTTCCATGTTGTCATCCAAAACACACCGAAACATAAAGTATGCGCCGTCCACACCCTCTTTTGTGCATTGTTGTTCCCAAAGTCAGGTCAAAAGTCAACAAGTGTATCTTTTCTCCAAGGTCCAGTTGTAAAAACGGGTCTTTGTGTTTCGTGTGTCAGCATCAGAAAGGATAAGGGCGTGAGCAAGTTTGGAGTATGGAAAGATTTATATAAGTGCATATGATTGAAAACACGTGTGAGAAGAAGGCAAAGCATGACGACCGCGCAATATTGTTCATGTGTCCATCTGCACAAATTAAGATAATATATTACGATAGAATAAAAAGGTTTGTTTATCACTGTTTATCCAAATTCCAATATCTTCCTCAGTCGGAAAGGTTTTTTATCAGCGATTACCCCCCCACCCCCCGAAAAAAGTGTCTATTAAACGTTTTCTTTGACACAAGCCAACAAGTTTGGTCATAAGAAGGAAACCAAGATTGACAAAACCAAGTTTCGATTTTAGTATCAAGCTGTGATTGTATCACTGGAATTGTTTGGTCATTCAGATGTTCCAGTTGCCAATGAATGGCCCCTCTGTGTCCATCCTGATAGCGATACATTGTTTGTCGGCGGGGAAAGTGCGCACAAAGAGGCCTGTCTTGCAGTTTATGCGCAGCCTCGCAGAGTGACGGCACATGGAAGTAGGCCAAAGGTCACAGACCCTCTTGTCGGTCGACGGTTTTCCTTGTCAGCTTTTTCCAGTTTTCCTCTGCTTATGCTGATGATTTAAAAGACGAGAGAAACAAATGTCATCGTTCATCTGGATTCTGTGCTCATTTGCTTATACTTGATGATATTTGGCATTAAACTGATTCTGTTCATGCTCCTCTCAACTTATTTGAACCGTGGCGCGCACAAAGCGTGACATTTGACGGCTTCCATTAGTACTGTCAAGATGTCAGTCGAAACACCAAATTTGTGATCCATTTGAGGTATAAAACACAATCTTGTCACTGTTTTTTTTTCTCTCCCTTTAAGCTCATTAAGACAGAAGCAGGCTGTCTAGAGAGGTGTACACATGTACTCCAAATACAGAACGATTGTTTTCTTTGTCATTTCAGCATTTGTTAACAAATATAATCTGTTGCTGCAGTTGTTTGAGACCAGATGGTCTGGGCTCCAATCCAAAAGGATGTTTGTACTAAAGTTTTATACTTTGAGAAGTAAAGGACCTTTGCAATAATACATACTTGGTTTCGAGGCTCTTTAGATACATTTCATGTGCTGTGTGTTTGTGTTGCACATATAAATCTGCACTGGTCATGATTCACCCACGCAAGGCTAAATTACGTCTGCGATCATTTCAGATCGCTGTGCATAAAATCGGAGCGTGATGCAAAGACCGAGTTTTTGTTTGCCTCCCAAATGTGAACTCAAAGCTAAACTTTTCATGTGCATGTGACCGAGGTAATGTTTTGGCTTTGGTTTGTGATAACTAAACAGAACAACAGCCACGATGTACTCGGCTGATGCGCATCAGGAGAGTAGCAGACGTGTTTTCTGACGAGCATGCGTCCAAGTTGTCCATCTCCCAGCCAGATCATTGTAAACAGCCGCTGCAGCCAGAACCCTCAGCAAGTTATGCAAGCTCTTTATTTTGAAAGATGTCATGTGACATTTGCTTAGTGGCCTTGTTCTTGGTTGTGACGTGGCAGCGAGCTGCAAATGAATTCAGTCTGAGAACCAACCTGCCCCCCTTGGCTTTGCGGTGAGGTTGTTAAGGTTAGATAAGATGTTCAGCTTTGAAGCCGGACATGTTTTAGGTCACAAGATTCGGGCTGGGAAAACCACCGTTAGCCAAGAATAAATCCTGCAGTTGGGGCATTTGTGGATTGTAACTGGAATATTACTTACAAATGGAACTAAATAGCCATGCGGCGTTTGATAATTGTCGAGGGCCTTGATGGCAGGATTAAGGTTTGACAGTAGCACCGTGGCAAAGCCTCTAAAAGTCACCACTAGTTGTGTTGTTAATGAGCTCAAAGCTGTCATTCTGACATAATAAAACAATATATAGATGGGCAGCAGCACTTATGTCCAGCCATATGATGGGGCTATGTTCAGGTCCCCACACAGAACATATTTGCAAAGGCACAAGAAGTGTAACTGCCACATGCTCTTGTTTTTACCGAACAGTGATCCGCAATCTTCAAACTGTGACTGTTGCATTTGGCCGCATCCTTCATTCACACTTTGAAGTTGCACTTTTCCTAAAAAACAACATTTTCAAACTGATTCATTCAAACTGTTACTGAATAGATGAAATCATCTTCTTCGCGCGCTGACGAGTATTGTTAATCCGGCAACATTTGAATGATTAAAAAAATTGCCCAGTACAGTATATAAAATAATTCTCCAGTAAAGCAGCAACGTAAGCATGAATTCTGTAGCGACACGCTAGCTATCACTGACTTTTCTTTATCACTCTTCCTCCTCTTTGTGATGTCTGCGCACTGACACCCAGACAACGAAGCGCCCCAAAATGGCGATGCCAGCGGATTATCTGAAGGGAAGATGCATTGTCAGGATGAAGGCATCGCTAACTAATGAACCGCAAGTCGTATTCACGTGGGGATACTTCTGATGCAAACCAAGGAGGCTCAAGTGTGTCATCACAACCACAACAAAAACTGAAATGGTGAAAATCAGTTCAAGGCCACAGAATATTTCCACAATTGATTACCGGTACTACATAGTTCTCAGGACTGCAGTTTGACGCCGCTATTTTATTTAATCATAGAATTGTTCGGTAAAACAACAAATTTAGTGGCGTGCCTAAAAGACTTTTCATCTATTATGTCATGACAAAATGTGCCCATATTTGAGGCCTCTGGGTTAATGTGCCGTCATCTTGAATATTTTAGGACTTAGTTTTATCGATTGCATGTTGTTCTTTTGGACATCAAACTGTGGGAAATGTGTGCTATCCAAACAACACAAAACAATTTAATTTCCACAGAGAAACAAGAAACAGATGCATGTGACAAATTTACATTTTTTTTGTTTGAGTGTTTATTGCTGCAAGATGTCACTTGTGCACATGCACACGAGAAGGGGAAAGTGCGTGCGTTTGTCGTCTGTGTGTGGATTGCGTGTTGTTACTGGGGCAAGAGTGACAACAGGTCGAATCATTTACAGATAACTAGTTCAACGCCGACTTTTTGGACAAACTATAAACTGAAACAGTTTGTGTGCGTGGGTGTGTATAATTGTGTGTGCATTTTAACTGCTAAGTGATTTTACTCTTGTAAGATTGCACAAGCTCTCCGTCAAAAGCGTGATCCCACACACATTAACCCTCTAAACCAGGGGTGGCCAACCAGTCAGAGACTAAGAGCCATTTTTTTTACTGTGTGACTGCAAAGAGCCACATACACGTGGGCATCCCGTCACGCACACACACGCACGCACACACACACAC